>NC_089224.1:40662604-40962604 GCF_963924675.1 Phocoena phocoena | reverse complement strand
CAATCATTTCTCTTTCTTTTACGCTCACTGAGTTGACGTTTGCCAAAAGTTAATGACTGGATCCCTCAGTTCCTTATTCTTCGGTTTAATAAGGGATTAGATGGTAATAGACTATTACCTCATTGACCTAAATTACGTCTCATTGACCTAAATTAACTTTGCTTTTGAGATCTGGCATAGCTTTGCTTTTGAGATCTGGCATAGCTTCAACAATTATCTGAAAGGAAATGTATATAACTATATCCCACCAAATGCAGAAAACCGTAGCTGATCCCATCATTGAAACATGTCTCATTAATGTCACTTATAATAAATCCCCCAAAGTCTTTGACTAACGTTAAGCCACTGTTGTCTGTGGGAGATGAGAACAGCAAAACGCTGTGGTAGGAGGGAGTTTCTTTGCCAACAAGTATTTCTATGGAGGGATTTATCTTGATACCAAGACCATATGTTGGCCAAGCCTTGCTGTTTGTTATTTAACAAGTCTACATACCACCACGGGCCTCTCTCCTCAGCAATACAGTTTACACATGGTCAGGGAATTACTCTCTCTGAAACACCCTCTTCTGGCACACTCATCTCTCCTTCATACCTTATATTTGTATAGCAAGTCATGATTCACCAAAGCCTTTCACGTAAAGGATCCTACAGGATCTCTATAAGAACTCTAGAAGAGAGAGTTTTACAGATAAAGAAACTAAGTTCAGAGAGATTAAGTTACTTGTCCAGATAGTCTTGCTAGTACGGGGTGGTCCTCAGATGAAAAACAGTTTTCTAACTTGTGATTCAGTGTTCTATCAGTAACCCTAATAATCCTACAAGTTTGATTTGCTATTGAGTTTTAAAACATTTTTTCTCACCCACAGGCATTTAACCACTTCCACACCGTCTCTCAATAATGATGTATGTGCCTGTTGCCTGTCATTTCAAACTCATTCTAATGAACACCATCCTCGGATGATGGAACAGAGGACACCGGCAAGCATGGAGACATTCAATCCACTAAAGCCCTCTGGGTAGGATGTCCTTCATTCACCAGAACTGTCAGTAACCTAGAGAGCTTGACACTCCTAATCTTGTCACCTGACGTTGTGACTCTTCTCCCAGTCCTTGGCTTTTTTTCTCAAGTCTGACTCTGGCATGCCACTTACTGAGAGAGCTGATATGATCTCTATTAGCAATTACCTGACTGCTCTTTGTAAATGTGTATTAATCTCCCCCCTCTCCATGCACTCACATACACACAAAGACATACCCTAGACCACAACTGCTCTGAGAAGAGATATTATGTCTTACTCATCTTGCTGTTATCACCCCCATTGCCGGCAGGTGCCAACACTTTTTTGCTGCATCACATGGATCAGTATATTTTTAAATTAATTATTTGAGTGTTTACTAGAAAGTACAGCTGTACAATTATAGTCATATGTTTTATGACCCACTTTTCCCCCACCCGCCTCTACTCTCATTTTTCTTGCACCACCAATCCTTTCATTCATTTTAATAGCTTTCACCAAATGAAATTCTTATATATTTTATGGGACAGTCATCATGAGGTCTCTTAAGTTGTTTCAACCTAAGACTCCAAGAATTGAATTAGTCTGGGAAAAGTCTGGGAAATCACAATTTATTCTGTGTTTCCCATTTAACTTTTCTAGGCAGAATGTTCTCTCATCCTTAAAAAATGTATTCACTTCTAAATGAGGATAAGAATTTCATTTTCCTATGTCAACTAGCCCAGTTCAATATTTTTTGTTGCTAGGGCTCAATTATAAAATAGAAAAATTGGATGAAAACCCAATTTTATTATATAACATAGTCACATGAGCCAGGTTATAAAATATTGTTTACCATGTCTTTTTAACCATGTTTTTAAGAGTTTTTAAAAATACCTTGACAGTATTTAATTTTGTTGTTGGAACAAATTGTCTAGATTATTTGTTTCTTGATATGTAGTTGGAGCTGGTAGCTAGTACATCTTAGAAAGTGATAATAATATTACACATATACTCACTACTATATATAAAATAGATAGCCAACAAGGACCTACCATATAGCACAGAGAACTATACTCAATATTTTGTAATAACCCAGAAGGGAAAAGAATCTAAAGCAGAATAGATACACATATATGTGTAACTGAATCACTTTGCTGTACACATGACACTAACACAACATTGTAAATCAACCATACTTCAATAAAAAAATAAAATAAAAAGCAAGTGAATATTACATTTAAAGTTGTGATACAGGACTAGGGAAATATAATCTCTCTGATATAGGGCCCCGTATTTTAGACCTCACCCTATAGGATTGGTTGAGAACAACTTCAAGAGAGATAGCTAGCAGGTATGCACCCCTCGACCCACCCCAACGTGCAAACTCACATCTTTTTTTTTTTTTTTTTTTTGCGGTACGCGGGCCTCTCACTGTTGTGGCCTCTCCCACTGCAGAGCACAGGCTCCGGACGCTCAGGCCCAGCGGCCATGGCTCTCGGGCCCAGCCGCTCCACGGCACGTGGGATCTTCCCGGACCAGGGCACGAACCCGCGTCCCCTGCATCGGCAGGCGGACTCTCAACCACTGCGCCACCAGGGAAGCCCCAAACTCACATCTTTATGTAGAGTGAGATTCTTTTATAAAACACGGACAAGGCGCTTAATGCAAACTTTAAAATGCTTAGCCTATAATTTTCATTAATTACTGTCTCCAATACAGAGTGCTGCTGGGAAATTAAAACATAAAAGTCATGCTTTTTTTGCCTTGTATTTATTGAGCAAGAAAAAGAAGTGGAACAATAAGAGATACACTAAGGAAAGTCTCCCTGTTTATAATATATTAAAGACATTATTTTAAATGTGATTCTTTGTTCCTCAGGGGCCAGCCCTTTCCCTGAACACAGAATAAGCACAGCCTATGCTCCTGTAAACGTTCTGGGCTTTCACCAACAGTCCTCCATAGTAGGCCTGCTTTGTCATAGCCTTTCTTTTAAAATAGTGAAATTCATTCAGGATATGGGGAGGAAATCACGTCATATTGAGACAATTAAGTTTATGATTTCTAAAACTACAACGAAGAAAGAATAAATGTGTTGGCAATGGAAAAAATGACTATTTGGAGAATGTTTTCAAAGGTTCTCGCTTGAAAGCTATGAACTCTGATAATATTCTGATTTTCATTTAGGAAAATACATCTTTTCCCCTGTGTTTCACTTACACTCTAAAATAGAAGTTTCATATCGATGAAATAAGTACTGAGTTACACAATTAAAAGCATTATGTAATTAACAGCTCTTGAGAAATTACAAATATATGCTAACCTTTTCCAAAACTATGCATATCTTCCCCCAAATCACTGATACTGGGCCCTTCCATGCCCAGTTCACTTTTGCATCTTTATAATTGCAGCTCCCATCTCCTAAACATCCCTGTCAAGTTTTCCTCCTAGCCAGATGACTTAAAATCCCATGATTGATATTATTTTTTGTCCCTGAGGAAAATAACCATGTTACATATTACCTCAAACTTTTATACCATCTTTGGGCCCTGCATATTTTATCAGAATCTCTAAGCTTCTTTATTCTTTGCCCAACGACAACTTCTCCCTAGGTTCAAGGTCTTTTCTGACTCTGCAGAGGTACCTGCCTCCTTCCTCAGCATCCATTTACCAGGTTTTGTTTTCATTTGTCAGTAATATAGTCTTTTGCTCAGAATTCCTTGAAAGTTCCTTGTGAAGACAATATACATAGACCCCAGACAAGCTCCTTTCTTTTCTTCACAGATGATGAAGTGGTACAAATGGTTTGAGAACCTGAAAGATCTGGATACAGATAACAGTTCTCCAGCATAGGTAAATGGAATAGCCTTTCTGAACCTCGGTGTTTTCATCTGTACAGTGGGGGTCCCAATAAGTACTTCATAGTGCTTATTCGAGGATTCAATGAGATTGCCCCTATAAAGGCATCAGTACACTTCCTGGCATCCCCTAAATGTGCCCTCTTAACCCTTCTTTTGCCCTCATTAAATTTTTAATCAAATATCATTATTTCTTCTGACTATAGACTCCACGAGTTAAGTCACTCATGCTTCCTATAACTGTTTGGAAATTCCTTGAGATGAACTGTTATTAGTCTCCCCTAACTTCATCTCATTCATCCGTTTCATGCAGATTATAAATCTATTCTGTTGGTTAAAACTCACAATCTTATTCACCCCCTGCTCAAAAAACTACAAGAAACAGCAAAGAAACACAATCATGGTTTCTGGGTTTTAAATACCCTATTCTTTTCCTTTTCCAAAAGTTTGGTCAAGTGCAAACATTTCAAACTTGAATTCAGCACTTTTCCCAAGCAAGGCAATCAGTATATACCAATACCAATTTGGCATGCCCTCGCACAATGTGATATTCAACATAAAAGTGGGTTATAAGAAGCAAAGAATCAGAAATTGCAATAAAGGAGAGGAAGGTAAAAAATTCTAATGAAGCTCAGGACCAAAATTGAGCTGACCAAATCTATTGTTTATATGTGGGCTTAATTTCACCAGAACTGCTTGCTCAGGTTAACATAAATCCAGGGGGAAAAAAAGCCACTTCCACATAAAGGACATATGAACTAGAATTCATAGATACAGCAAGAAAAAAAGTTCACCTCTCATCTATCTACATGAGCAAAATTATTTCACAAATGTTCTTTCCGATTCATGGTTTCTACTTTGTGACAGTTTTCGACGGAGGCCACAAAAACTAAAAGGCCTCTTTCGTAGCAGAAGAGAACAAGAAATTTGCTCTTCATATTAGACTGAGGGATGACAACTAAGTCACTGGTGTTTCCAAAGATACTGCTGAGTTTGCAAGTTTGCCCCCTGAACACTGGCCTTCATAGGTTGGGGTGGGACCAACATGTTCAGAGATCTCTCCAAAGAAAGCAGGGAGTGTGCAGATCCTTTTTGATAAGCGCTATGTATCATTCTACTTTAGATCTTTGAGTTTTCAGTTCAGGGAATACAAAGGTGACCCAGCGAGTATAAATATTGGTTTCCAGTGCAGTTGAAATGTAGACTCATTTGTAGGTGTCTAACAAGGAAACAAACGCTAGAAATATTTTCCAGAAGAATGAACTTTCATGGAGTTAAGATTTATCCCGATTGGCAGATCTCCAAAAAGAAAACTTCCTGTCCTTACTTGACATCCACATGTGCAGAATACGAAGTTATTCCTTCAGTTAGATAAGTCAGTAGGTCAGTAATCATGAGTTGCATTTCTAAGTGGGGTCTACAAAGGAATTCAGGGCAATGAGAAGGCCTATATCTATCAAAGATAGATAAACCACAGAGCTATACATTCAATGCAACTGTTGCAAATTAATGGCTTCCCATCAAAAATGATAAATTTTATTGAGCAGCATCATAGATTCTGAAGCCGGATGTGCAGGGTATTCATGTGATAAAAGAAGATAAATGCTTTCTGCATATATCACCCTGAATTTGGTTCTTTGTGAAATACTGAACAATTTTTCCCTTTGCTTTCGAGTTTATCAAAGCAAAAATACCCAATCCATTCTCAAGGTGAAGAAACAGATTTTGAGTTATTATTCACTGAATACTTTTTTTCTTTTTTACCAATGCCCAGGCTTTTCTTTTCCTATTCCCACAGTCAAGATAGTCTGTAGCCTTACCTAAACTATAAAGGCTAAAATGGAGATTTCAGATACCGACATGTAGCTACTAAAAAAGCAAAGAGAGAGCTTACTTCTTGAAAACAATCTGGTGCGTTCGTTTTCCACAAAGTTCCCATCAGATGTCATCAAATTCAACACACTGTGCAGATGGGAAAGACTGACTGTTGAAACAATTAACTATTGTGAGTCATTTCCTCAATCTGCTTTTGTTTTAGCCAATATGTCATGTGGTGACAGACACTGTTAAATTTCACAAGCTCTACTGTCTTCTTGGAAACAGCATAATACAGCTGACATAGCTCAGCTTGATAAATCTGCCAAACTAATGGTGGGGCCTCTTTACCCCTACTTCTCAATGCCAAAATCTAAAGATATGATACAGAACCTATTCAACAAGAATAGCACAAAGTTCATTTTATTCTCTCTGAATACTCCCACTTGATCACCTGCTGGCTCTTAGTTTCCTAATCCCTTTGAATTGAGGTTAAAATGAATAAGGTAAACTTTTCATTAATTCAGTCTCCACTATCTCAGAAAAATGTTTTCACAGAGCCTGAGTTTTCCTGAAGTCTTGCCACTTGCTTCAGCTTGGTCTGAAAGTTTACTGCTTTAGATGACCTAGTTGACCATTTTCCACCTTAGATGATCAAAAGCCACTTGCCCTAATCTAACTGAAACATTTTTCTAATCTTGGATGTATGACTTTACTATCCCATGTGCGTCCTGTCATTTGCACATCTAAGGAATAGGGGGTGAAAAAGCATGGTGTTGTCCCATTCCATCTTATTTCAATCAGGAAAAGAGATTCCTAGGCAGCTTCTCTTGCACAAGCTTCTAACTCACTAACCATTCCTTTATCACTCCTTCATTTGCACGGCACAATATCTCACCATCTTCTAGAAGTCAGCTCTGACTGGCTCTAGAGGGAAGTACAGTGAGTCCTCAGAAACTCAGTAAGCCAGAAGCCAGGTCAATGCCCACTTACTAAGGCTACAGACATGTTAGGGGATCTGAACTAGCTGCAGAGCCAGCTCCAAGAAGGGGAGGCATTATTCAGAAGGAGTGACCAGTCAATAAATATTTGATAAGGGAGCCAAGAATACGCAATGGGGAAAGGATAGTCTCTTCAATAAATGGTGTTGGGAAACCTGGGTAGCCACATGCAGCAAAATGAAATTGGACCCGTATCTTACACCTCCCACAAAAATTGACTTCAAATGGATTAAAGACTTAAACGTAAGTCTGAAATTGTAAAACGCCTCGAAGAAAACATAGAGAAAAAGCTCCTTGACATTGGTCTTTATTATTATTGTTATTATTATTGGAGTATAATAGCTTTACAATGTTGTGTTAGTTTCTACTGCACATGAAGTGAATCAGCTATATGTACACCTATATCCCCTCCCTCTCGGACCTCACCTCCCAGTCCGCCATGGCACCCATCTAGGTCATCACAGAGCACCGAGCTGAGCTCCCTGTGGTGTACAGCAGGCTCCCACTAGCTATCTATTTTACACATGGAAGGGTATTTATGTCAAAACTACTCTCCCAATTTGTCCCACCCTCCCCTTCCCCACTGTGTCCTCATGCCTGTTCTCTACATCTTCGTCTCTATTCCTGCCCTACAAATAGGTTTATCTGTACCATTTTTCTAGATTCCATTGGTCTTGGCAACAATTTTTTGGATATGACACTAAAAGTACAAACAACAAAAGCAAAAATCAATAAATGGGACTACATCAAACTAAAACCTTCTGCACAGCAAAACACAATCAACAAAATGAAAAGGCAACCTACAGAATGGGAGAAAATATTTGCAAACCACATGTCTGATAAAGGGTTAATATCCAAACTATATAAAGGTCTCATACAACTTAATAACAAAAAAATAAACAATTCAATTGAAACACAGGAAGAACTGAAGAGACATTTTTCCAAAGAAGACATCCAAATGGCCCACAAGTACACAAAAAGATGTTCTCCAATCATCAGAGAAATGAAATCAAAACCACAAGATAGGGCTTCCCTGGTGGCGCAGTGGTTGAGAGTCCGCCTGCCGATGCAGGGGACACGGGTTCGTGCCCCGGTCTGGGAAGATCCCACATGCCGTGGAGCACTGGGCCCGTGAGCCATGGCCACTGAGCCTGTGCATCCGGAGCCTATGCTCCGCAACTGGAGAGGCCACAACAGTGAGAGCCCGCGTCCCACAAGAAAAAAAAAAAAAAAAAACCCACGAGATAAGACCTCACACTTATTAGAATGGTTATCATCAAAAAGGCAAGTGATAACAAGTGTTGACAAGGATGTGGAGAAAAGGGAACACTTGTGCACTGTTGGTGGGAATGTAAACTGGTGCTGCCACTATGGAGGACAGTAGGGATGCCTCTCAAAAAATTAAAAATATAACTACCATATGATCCAGAAATTCCACTTCTGAGTATATATTAAAAGAAAATGAAAACAGGATATCAAAAAGATACCTGCACTTCCATGTTTACTGCAGCACTATTCACAATAGCCAAGATATGGAAACCACCTAAGTTCCTGTCAATGGATAAACAAATAAGGAAGATGGGGTGTATATATACAATGGAATATTATTTATCCTTTAGAAAGAAGGAACTCTTGCCATTTGTGATGACATAAATGGGCTTTGAGGGCAGTATGCTAAGTGAGATAAGTCAGACAGTGAAAAATAAATACTGTATAGTATCACTTATATGTGGAATTTAAACAGAGCTGAACTTATAGAAACAGAGTAGGACAGTGGATAGCAGGGATGGGAGGGTGAAGGGGAAGAAATGGGGAGATGTTGGCCAAAGGGTACAAACTTGAAGTTAAAGATGAAAAAGTTCTGAGGATTTAATACACGGCACTGTGAATAGCATTAAAAATACTATATTACATACTTGAAAGTTGTTAAGAGAGTATACCTTAAACGTTCTCACCAGAAAAAAGAAATGGAATCATGTGACATGATGAAGATACTAGTTAATGCTATGGCGGTAATCATATCGCAACATTTAAGGGTATCAAATCAACATGTTTCTCACCTTAAACTTATACAACGTTATGTCAATCGTATCTCAATAAAGCTGGATAAAACAGACAAAAGGAGCAACCATTCCAGAGAGTACAAAGGCAACAAACAACCCAAGATTAGGCAGAACGGAGCAGATGCTATACAGGAAGAAAAAACAACAGCTGGGTTTCTGGAAGTCAGCAGAAAGACTGTCCAAACTTGGCACACTGACTGGTCTCACTTCAAATTCATAACCACCCACCTTAATGCACCTTAATATTTCTGGCAATCATATTACATTTCTCTAGTACATTTACTCTCTACTGTCATAGATGACTTTTCACAGCTCACCTCTTTTAAAACCTCTCCAGCAACTCCTTTCCTGTCTGATGACCTTGCTTCTTCCTCGTTTAAAAATATTGAAGCGATCAGAAGAAAACCTCTGTGGATTTCTACCACTGCATCTATATACCTACCAACATCTGCATGGATGTATCCTGGTTTTCCACCTGTGAACATACTCTCCATTCACCTGTCTAAAGCTAATCCCTCCATCGGAGCACTAGACCGTTTGCCTTCTCAAGCATATGGATGCAGCAATTCACCCGCCCTCTTCTCTATTACCAAATTCCCCTCTGTACTCGGTCTTTTCCCTTCTCATACAAATGTGATCTTAATTCTCCCATCTTAAGGAGTATATATATATATATATATAATTTAAATATATATATATTTAAATTTTTTATTAGAATATGGTTGCTTTATAATGTTTTGTTAGTTTCTACTGTACAGCAAAGTGAATGAGCTATACATATACATATATCCCCTTTTTTGGACTTCCTTCCCATTTAGGTCACCACAGGGAACTGAGTAGAGTTCCCTGTGCTTTACAGTAGGTTCTCATTAGTTATCTATTTTACACATAGTATCAATAGTGTATATATGTCAAGTCCCATCTCCCAATTCATCCCCCTCCCTTTCCCCTTGGTATCCATACATTTGTTCTCTATGTCTGTGTCTCTATTTCTGCTTTGCAAATAAGATAATCTATACCATTATTTTAGATTCCACATATGTGTATTAATATACAATATTTGTTTTTCTCTTTCTGACTTACTTCACTCTGTACAACAGTCTCTAGGTCCAGTCACATCTCTACAAATGACCCAGTTTTGTTCCTTTTTATGGCTAAGCAATATTCCATTATATATATGTACCACGCCTTCTTTATCCATTCATCTGTCATTGGACATTTAGGTTGCTTCCATGTCCTGGCTATTGTAAATAGTGCTGCAATGAACATTGGGGTGCATGTGTCTTTTTGAATTATGGTTTTCTCTGGGTATATGCCCAGTAGTGGGATTGCTAGGTCATATGGTAGTTCTATTTTTAGTTTTCTAAGGAACCTCCATACTGTTCTCCAGAGTGGCTGTATCAATTTACATTCCCACCAACAGTGAAAAAACGTTCCTTTTCTCCACACCCTCTCCAGCATTTGTTGTTTGTAGATTTTTTGATAATGGCCAATCTGACCAGTAAGTGGTACCTCACTGTAGTTTTGATTTGCACTTCTCTAATTATTAATGATGTTGAGCACCTTTTCATGTGCCTCTTGGTCATCTGTATGTCTTCGTTGGAGAAATGTCTATTTAGGTCTTCTGCTCATTTTTTGATTGGGTTGTTTTTTTGATATTGAGCTGCATGAGCTGTTCGTATATTTTGGAGATTAATCCCTTGTCAGTTGCTTCATTTGCAAATATTTTCTCCCATTCTGAGGGCTGTCTTTTCATCTTGTTTATGGTTTCCTTTGCTATTCAAAAGCTTTTAAGTTTAATTAGGTCCCATTTGTTTATTTTTGTTTGTATTTTCATTACTCTAGGAGGTGGGTCAAAAGAGATCTTGCTGCGATTTATGTCAAAGAGTGTTCTGCCTATGTTTTCCTCTAGGAGTTTTATAGTGTCTGGCCTTACATTTAAGTCTTTAATCCATTTTGAATTTATTTTTGTGTATGGTGTGAGGGCGTGTTCTAATTTCATTCTTTTACATGTAGCTGTCCAGTTTTCCTAGCACCACTTATTGAAGAGGCTCTTTTCTCCACTGTATATTCTTGCCTCCTTTGTCATAGATTAGGTGATCATAGGGTGTGAGTTTATCGCTGGGCTTTCTATCCTGTTCCATTGATCTATATTTCTGTTTTTGTGCCAGTACCATATTGTCTTGATTACTGTAGCTCTGTACTATAGTCTGAAGTCAGGGAGCCTGATTCCTCCAGCTCTCTTTTTCTTTCTCAAGATTACTTTACCTATTCAGGGTTTTTTGTTTCCATACAAATTGTAAAATTTTTCGTTCTAGTTCTGTGAAAAATGCCATTGGTAATTTGATAGGGATTGCACTGAATCTGTAGATTGCTTTGGGTAGTATAGTTATTTTCACAACGTTAATTCTTCCAATAAAGAACATGTTATATCTCTCCATCTGTTTGTGTCTTCTTTGATTTCTTCCATTAGTATCTTGTAGTTTTCTTAGTACAGGTCTTTTGCCTCCTTAGGTAGGTTTACTCCTAGGTATTTTATTCTTCTTGTTGCAATGGAGAATGGAACTGTTTCCTTAATTTCTCTTTCTGATCCTTTGTTGTTAATGTATAGGAATGAAAGAGATTTCTGTATATTAATTTTGTATTCTGTGACTTTACTAAATTCATCGATTAGCTCTAGTAGTTTCCTAGTGGCATCTTTAGGATTTTCTATGTATTGTATCATGTCATCTGCAAACAGTGAAAATTTTACTTCTTCTTTTCAATTTGTATTCCTTTAATTTCTTTTTCTTCTCTGATTGCCAAGGCTAGGACTTCCAAAACTATGTTGAATAATAGCGGCAAGAATGGGCACCCTTGTCTTGTTCCTGATTTTAGAGGAAATGCTTTCAGTTTTTCACCGCTGAGAATAATGTTTGCTGTGGGTTTGTCATATATGGCCTTTATTATGGTGTGGTAGGTTCCCTGTATGCCCACTTCCTGGAGAGTTTTTATCATAAATAGCTGTTGAATTTTGTCAAAATTTTTTTCTGCATCTATTGAGATGATCATATGGTTTTTATTCTTCAGTTTGTTAATATGGTTTATCACACTGATTGATTTGTGTATACTGAAGAATCCTTACATCCCTGGGATAAACCCCACTTGATCATGGTGTATGATCCTTTTAATGTGATGTTGGATTCGGTTTGCTAGTATTTTGTTGAGGATTTTTGCATCTTGTTCATCAGTTATATTGGCCTTTTTTTATGATATCTTTGTCTGGTTTTGGTGTTAGGGTGATGGTTGCCTCGTGGAATGAGTTTGGGAGTGTTCCTCCCTCTGCAATTTTTTGGAAGAGTTTGAGAGGGATGGGTATTAGCTCTTCTCTAAATGTTTGATAGAATTCGCCTGTGAAGCCATCTGATCCTGGACTTTTGTTTGTTGGAAGATTTTAAGTCACGGTTTCAATTTTATTACTTGTGATTGGTCTGTTCATATTTTCTATTTCATCCTGGTTCAAACTTGGAAGGCTGTACCTTTCTAAGAATTTGTGCATTTCTTCCATTTTATTGACATATATTTGCTTGTAGTAGTCTCTCATGATCCTTTGTATTTCTGCAGTGTTAAGTTGTAATTTCTCCTTTTTCATTTCTAATTTTATTGATTTGAGTCCTCTCCCTTTTTTTCTTGATGAATCTGGCTAAAGGTTTATCAATTTTATTTATCTTCTCAAAGAACGAATTTTTAGTTTTATTGATCTTTGCTGTTGTTTTCTTCATTTCTATTTCATTTATTTCTGCTCAGATCTTTATGATT
This sequence comes from Phocoena phocoena, assembly GCF_963924675.1. Taxonomy (NCBI): domain Eukaryota; kingdom Metazoa; phylum Chordata; class Mammalia; order Artiodactyla; family Phocoenidae; genus Phocoena; species Phocoena phocoena. The sequence goes on along the minus strand of NC_089224.1, from coordinate 40,950,074 downwards.
TCCTTCCTTCTACTAAGTTTGGGTTTTCTTTGTTCTTCTTTCTCTAGTTGCTTTAGGTGTAAGGTTAGGTTGTTTATTTGAAATTTTTCTTGTTTCTTGAGGTAGGATTTTATTGCTGTAAACTTCCCTCTTAGAACTGTTTTTGCTGCATCCTATAGGTTTTGGGTAGTCATGTTTTCCTCGTCATTTGTTTCTAGGTATTTTTTTATTTCCTCTTTGATATCTTCAGTGATCTCCTGGTTATTTAGTAGTGTATTGTTTAGCCTCCATGTGTTTGTATTTTTTAGTTTTTTTCCTGTAATTGATATCTAGTCTCACAGCGTTGTGGTCAGAAAAGATACTTGATATGATTTCATTTTTCTTAAATTTACCGAGGCTTGATTTGTGACCTAAGATATGATATATCCTGGAGAATGTTCTGTGTGCACTTGAGGAGAAAGTGTATTCTTCCGCTTTGGGGTGGAATGTCCTCTTATAAATATTAATTAAACCTATCTGGTCTATTTTGTCATTTAAAGTTTGTGTTTCCTTATTAATTTTCTGTCTGGATGATCTATCCATTGGTGTAAGTGGACTGTTTAAGTCCCCCACTATTATTTCATTACTGTCAATTTCCCCTTTTATGGTTCTTAGCATTTGCCTTATGTATTGAGGTGCTCCTATGTAGGGTGCATAAGTATTCACTACCGTAATACTTATGCTTGGATTCACCCCTTGATCATTTCGTAGTGTCCTTCCTTGTCTCTTATAATAGTCATATATATATATATATATATATATATATAGAGAGAGAGAGAGAGAGAGAGAGAGAGAGAGAGAGAAACCAACAAATCCTCAGAGATCACCTAGGTCAGTGGTTCTCAAACCTGAGTCAACATTAGAATCCCCTTGGGGAGCTTTAATAAGAATCCCAAGACCAGGTCGCCTGCTCCTCCAGAGATTCTGATTTACTTGGTCTGAGGCATGACCTGGGCATCAGTATTTTGTGCATTTCCTGTGATTCTAATGTGCATCCAAAGTTAATAAGTACCGCTTTAACCTAGATTTATCATTAAATGAAGTAATGAAAGTTGAGAGAGGTGAAGCAGCCCATGCAAATCCAGACAAATAATTAGTGGTAGAGCCAAGACAAAATTCCAGCAAAGCTGATTCCCAGTCCACTGCTCTTTTGACAACATCAGGCAATATGTCATACACACAAATGTAATCTTTGGCAAAGAAGTATGAATGCCACCGTAAGTAATGAACTTGCTAATTGTTCACCTCCACAGAGGATGTTGGCCTTTTAGTCATCAGTCACAATAGGAGAGCTTAAAACTAGGATGCTGAAAAGCTGAGTGTAATAGGGAATGTGAAGAAACCCCTGCCATGGTACCCACAGCAGATGTTTCAGAAGTTTCGGGATGGTTAGGGACCCAGGGGAGGGTGCCAAGGAGCAGCATGAGGTGCGCTGTGATAAATGGACCTGTCTTTTGCCCATTACAGGAACATAGCAAGTTTCAAGAAGCGAATCAGAAACCTAGAATGATTAATTGTGTGGTCTACAATGAGCCCTGTTGTGTTTGTCTATGAATTCCTTTGCTCTGCAGATCAGACACACCAGGTGCAGAGAAACACCTGGCTATGATGAACCCTCTGAATTTCCTAGTAACCCAGTCCAGAAAAGGTGAACAGGGGTCTTGTTTACAGGTGAACAGTAGGAAGGGAATCAAAGCTGATGAGAAAATTGATGTGGTGGAATAAGAACAAAAGCATCCCTTTAACATCAGGCCAAGCTGCTGTCATACCTCTGGCTTTCTCTCCTCTTTTTCTACACCTACTTGGCATCAATGAGAAACAAAATACTTTAAGGAAGTCATAACTTCAATCTTATGTATCCCACCCACTGATTCAGCTGACCTGGCAGTCACCTTTGCATTCTCCATAACGAAGTTTCAGCTAAGCATCAGCGGTGGAGAGCATAGCAGTTGAGCTCATGGGTTTCTGGGTCCAAATCCTGTATTTTACTCTTCATATAACATTGCACAAGTTACCTAAAGTTTCTGGGCTTCTCGACCTTCCCTACCTATAAAATAAGGCTAATAATACTCACCCTGGGATTCTTGTGATGACTGTATGAGACATGGATGTAAGGTGCCTGAAACAATCAATAAATGATAGGCATTCTTGTTAAACAAGACGGCAAGGAAGATTTCTGCTATTTCTCTTTGAACTGTGACAAGCATTTTAACAATACTGTTTGCATACCAAATGAATATGTCGATTATACATCATTGCTGCTCCTTCCTTAAAGCTGATGAAGTACACTAATATTTAATCAGTTAATTTTGTTGAACTTTGGAGGCAACATGACTTGGTAGAAAGTTCTAGATGCAAATACCAGCTCTGTTGTTTACTAATTGTAAATCTTGGACAAGTTGTTTAATTTCTCTATGCCTCATCTGTTTTTTAAAAAGTGAGAAGGAAAATACCTCATTTTCAGGGTTGTTGTGAGAATTAAATGAGATAATGCAAACGTCTAGTACATATTAGGTATCTATAATAAGGGATAATTGACAAGACAGCACATATGGTAATAAAACTGCTCTCCATTTTTTTTTTTTTTTTTGCGGTACGCAGGCCTCTCACTGTTGTGGCCTCTCCCGTTGCAGAGCACAGGCTCCGGATGCACTGGCCCAGCCGCTCTGCAGCATGTGGGATCCTCCCGGACCGGGCCACGAACCCGCGTCCCCTGCATCGGCAGGTGGACTCTCAACCACTGCGCCACCAGGGAAGCCCTGCTCTCCATTTTTAATGTTCCTAATTGTCTTCACTAATTCATAACAGCATTTCTCCAAGTTAGTTTGAATTTTTTATGTTTTGTCCTATGGTTTAATTCCAAGTAAAGCTTGTTGACAAGCGACCACCTCAGAATGGTTTTTGGAGAGGGTATTATCTAAAACAGATTTATGTAGACGCAACTCTTTAAAAAATATCCAAGAGAAAAAAATATAAACCTCTTTTAGTCAACCACAAACCTTTAGAGAGGGGAAGAAGCTTTTACATTTATCTTCTCTATGGGTAAACAATTTGGTTTAGCCTAATTGAAATCAAGGAGAAAAAAAGAAAAGAACACAAATCTATGTAAGAGTATATCTATGACAAATGTTTCCAAATATGTGGTAAGAAAATTGGTACGTTAAATATCTCTACCCTGTCTTGTTTCTAAAAAGCCAAGGCAGTTAAATTAGTCTGATTTATTTCCTAAAGTGGTCATTTGGATTATGTTACCAATAATGGAACATCAGTATCTCTAGAAGCAAAAGATTCAAAATACATAAAGACATTTTTATGGTCTGCCAAGCCTATTTCTAAAATACTCTAAATCTGATACTGCCTTAGGCTGGGTTCCCTGGGAGTAGACACTGAGACAAAGATTCATGGGAAACGGTTTATTAAGGAAGTGCTCCCAGAAAAACAACTGGTAAGGGAGAGACGAGCAGGACAGAGCAGAGAAAGACAAGCAAGTCTTTTCCCATGGAGGGTAACCTGGGCCTGATCCTGCAGAGAACTCTGGAGGGTTAATTACACCTCAGAGTGGTCCCACCTGGAAGAGAGCTGGAGCTTTCCTCCTGCCATGCCTGTCAGCCATTAGCCATTGGCCAGGGCCATCCCGGGAGATGACACATAAGCTCCCAGACACATCCTGCTCTCTAGAGCAATCCGCCAAGAAGAGTCACAGGTTCTGACCCTTGCAAGTAAAAGCGCAAGGACGCTGGGGGAAAGGCACCCTGAAGCAGGAAAAGGTAACCTTCCATAGAGCAGGGAGGGGATGAAAGAAAAAAAAATAAAGTCAGAAACAGTTAGCTTTCCTCTCAGTTTTTCCAAAGCAATTTTTTTCTTTCATTACACCCCAGCTTTTCTATTATCAATGTAACAAACACAAAACATAGACACGGTTGAGGCATACATTATCCCCTATAAGTAGTGTTGTGTCAATCCAACCTAGATAGGTAGATTAAGCAGGAAACAAGCTAGTGTGTTTAGATCAAACTTTTTTTTTTAATTATACACTCAGTTAATTCAACATGTGCATATAGGTCACTGAATATGAGGGAACTGCTATAATTTATTTATAGTTGTGAGACAGCAAAAATTTACAAGTATAATAGCAATCCCTTATATTAATATCCTATACACACACTTTTAAGAACACCCATATGCTTTTTGCAAATCTTTTTGCCAATGTTATTTTGTTCTGATTCTATTTATTAAAATGTAATTTCATGCCTGTTGAAACTAAAAATAATAAAATTGAGCGTGCATTTTGTAGAGCTTTTTAATTTCATTTTTCCAGTTATTCATTTTTATTTTGTTTTATGATATTGTTAGCCCAAGACAGCCTGGAAATTTTAACACACTTGGTCCGGCCCAACGGCTAGTTTGAGAATCACTGCTGGACCCCAGTCTGCTTCCCTGATGCCTGGGGGAATGAGCTCAGCCCCAGAGGAGGCGTCAGAGCTGGGCGGAAAAGGCAAGGAAGAGACACACCCACATTTATAATAATCATACCATAATCAAAACAGCTCTGTCTGAAACAGGGTAACACACGATTTCAGATAGGATATGAAGTCAGCTTCAACGGCCACGGCTCACGGACCCAGCTGCTCAGCAGCATGTGGGATCCGCCCGGACCGGAGCAAAAATCCGTGTCCCCTGTATCGGCAGGCGGACTCTCAACCACTGCGCCACCAGGGAAGCCCAAGAAAGAGGACTTTTTTTTTTTTTTTCTTGCAGTACGCGGTCCTCTCACTGTTGTGGCCTCTCCCGTTGCGGAGCACAGGCTCCGGACGCGCAGGCTCAGCGGCCATGGCTCACGGGCCCAGCCGCTCCGTGGCATGTGGGATCTTCCCGGACCGGGGCACGGACCTGCGTCCCCTGCATCGGCAGGCGGACTCTCAACCACTGCACCACCAGGGAAGCCCTGAAGTCAGCTTCATAAATTGTGAAACCTAAGTCAAGATTGCATTGGTTCTGCAATGATTTGAACAAGTTTTTCCTCAAGACTGAAACTAAAAGCAAAGATGCAAAAGTAGGGGTGCCATCTTGTGGAGAGAGCAACCAACACCAGGACCAGCTGTGCCCTCATCCTCCTCAACACCTAAAGCCAGCCTTTCCCCCTTCAGGGCCTCATAGTCTTTTTTAGAACCCCTTTCTTTCAAACACAGGACTCCAGAATAAGAACAACGCCCATGCCTGCCCCACTTTCCTTCCCAGCAGAGCTGCGTGTGGTGAGATGTGCTTTGAGTCGGCCTCTTTAATCATGGGACATAAAGATTCCACCTACTCGTGGCTGCAGGGAGCCCCCCTGTGGACCAAAACGCTTTGTCCCTGCCCTACCCACCCCAGCCCCCCAGCTGTTTTTTCCCATCTTTCATCTGTCACAGAAAGGCGATGAAGCAGGCAGAAACCTGGGAGCCAGCCCAGGATTAGCTTCACTGTGTGCAACAAAGAGGTGGTGTGTGGGGAGAGCTTTGAAGTCAAGTGCTGCCACCAACGGTACTGTTTTCAGGAAACGATGGTTGTGAGGGATTTAGGAAGTCATCTGTCACTTGCTTGCCAGCGACACCACACAACACAGGCTACACCTAAGAATGGCAATCCCATTTCAATGCTTTTTTCTTCCAACCATTATCTGAGATTTAATTTAATATATAACCATCTATATGCAGAAATATGTCCTTATATTGGAACATCTATGTTTCAACCGCTGCTGTCTATAGGCAGTAGACATGAAGAGAAAAATATGTAAGAGAGGTGATCTCCTTTTCTTTTACTTTTTCCTGGATTTCTAATTTTTCTAAAGTTTTACTCATAATTTAAGACCATTTACAATATACCCTTGTAAGACTTTGGGATGTGAAGGACAGAAATACAACTCAAATACCCTGGGAATAAGAGGGAAAAAAGAAAAGGAAATGGGTTGATTCACACAACTTGACTTCTAGGTGGGCTTCAGGCATGGCTGAATCCAGGGTCTTAAACAATGCCACTGGGTATGTCTTTCTATCTCTCAGCTACACTTCCTTTTACATGAGCCTTTGTTTTGAATACAGGCTGTCTCCATATGGCAGGGGTAAGGACAATCAGCAGTGGAGGATTCACATCTCTATCCCAAGCATCTTGACCTCAAAAAGTACAAAATAATCTTCTATGGTCATTCAAGTACAGCAGTCTCAGAGAAAACTACCCTGGCCCCACTTGTGTTATATGTCAGCCTCTAGCGCCACAAAAGAACTATACAGGGTAGAAGAAGGTGGTTCGGGAAGGAAAAGACCTGTAATTTGGGGTAGGACACTGAGCACCTTCTACTATGTGCCTGGATTAGTCTAAGAGAATTGTTTCCTATCCCTGCATTTTTGGCCCCGGTCTCTATATCCAGGGACCAGGTTTGTCAATGCAATGTCACATTGGCACCCATGGTGACCCACAGATCTCCAATGTGAGCAGCAACGTGACAAACATAAGTTAAAAAGACCCTGCCAACTTGAAATACACAGTGATCAGATGGAGCATTCCTTCTAGGGTGTTTTTCTACATGAAGAGTATTTTAGAAAGAGGGAACAGCAAGTGCAAAGGCCCCGAGGCTGAAACAGGGATACCGTTATACAGATGAAGTTGGGTCACAGAGGCTCCTGAGAGCCTCTAAGATAAGGAGTCTGGCTCTTATTATTCCAATGAAGCCATTGGAAGGTTTAATGCAGAGACGTGCCATGTTATATTTATGGCTTACATGTTGTGGGAAACACGGTCACATGTTTTTGAGAAGAGTAAATAAAGAAGCATGCTTTCCTGGCCAGCCACCCCCACCCCCCAAAAATAAGACCTTGCCAAAATTCTCTGGAGAAAAGCAGGGATTAGATGAGCCCAAATATCCCATCTAATGGTAGTACAGGGTATAGTCCAAAGGAAAGCAGAGTCTCTGACTTTTTATCACACACTTCATGATTTATCTCATACATTGCAGAGATGAAAAGAAAGGAAGTTTTCATATTTTATGGGGAAAAAAAAAATCTATGGAATACATAACAATGATAAAAAGATCCCAGAATAAATTTTCCTCTAGCCCTAGATCTGTTCTCATCTTACTGAATACCCTTAAGCAAATAATTTAGCTTTTCTGGTTTAAAAAAAAAAAGATATGAGAGGGAAAATAAGAAACATCTATGGGAAAAATTCTTTCTGCATCAGGATGTCAAAAGGGATTGTTGTTGTTGTCGTTGTTGTTCTTATATTGTAAATAAGGCCTAAAGCTGAGTACTCAAAAATGCAAGCATCTCACATTTTGAAGAAGGTGTTCAGCTCTTGGGATCAACTATGCCTCCAGGGTTTTCTGTGATGCCCTGGGACAGACGCATCCATCACTACCCACAAACACTACCTCATCTTATCACAGGGCTGCAGGGGGAGGCAAGCAAACCCAGTGGAGAGTATGGGCTTGCGGTGAGCTGTTACTTCTTCCGCAGATCACACAAGGGAAGCACCAAGAAATGTTTGCAAAGGTCGGTAACAGCCCCGTCCCACCCGCATTCTCTGTTCCCTCCGAGGGTGCAGAGGAGCATGTCCTAAATTTTACACAAAGGAGCCGAGGGGCTTGGGGAGGGGGCGCAGCAGGAGTCTTGGGTCCACCCTGGGTGGCACTGGGCCAAGTGTGTATAGTCCATTAACATAAAGAGTTGCTACTAAACTCACAATTGTTCGTTGTCTTGCAATGGCGACTAGGCAAATTATTAGTGGAATAGTGATTCCCCATATCAAGCCACCTATATGCACACTTGTATATGTGTACTTGTCTGTATCTATTAAAAAAATCTAAGAAGGGGTATGACAAGTGCATCCCAAAAGGACACTGACGGCCCTCCAGAGGGGTTCCCTGGTGATAGCAGAGGCCAGGGTGAAGCTGGCAACCTCCTCAAGGAAATCCTTAAACCCGATGATCACCATGACAACAGTATTAGAACTGTTTGTACCACCTGAGCTAGAGTTCCCTGGGACCAGAATCCCTTCCACTGGCATCTCAGCAGTCACCTGAAGGGAGTTCTACTTCCCCACCCCTCCTCTCTGTCCCTGAGCAGATGAGCCAGCACCACAGATCCAGGCCAGGCCTCTCCATCCTTCCCAAGCAGCCAGGATCACAGCACCGGCCCACACTGAGTGCAGAAGGAAACCAGCTTGAAAGTGAGATCCATGAACAGGGCTAGAAGCTGTGGCACAAGAGCCAGAAAAGTCAAGAGGGATGGAGGTGAGTGTGCTGCCTGGAGCAGCAGGGCTGGACTGAGCCCAGGCGAAGAAGCTGGACCCTAAGCGGAGTCAGAGCACGGTAAAGAAATTTCTGAAGCAATCCTCATGGTGGCACCTGCAGTTTGGCATCTCTTTTGGCCAGTGGCAATCCTCTTTGTATAGAGAGGTAGTATATAGAAAGAAGACTGGTCCCTGGCCCAGCATGCCAGGAGTTAATGCTGGTTAGCTGTGTGTTCTTGGGCCAGTTGCCTAACGTCTCTGAGCCTCAGATTCCTCATCATAAAATGGGAACTATAATAGTACCTAACTCAGAAGACTGCTGTAAGAATTCATTCAGTCAAAATATTTAGAACCATTACTGGCACACAGGAAGACTATGTTAGTACCAACTGTTGTTATCTGTCACCCAGAGTGCTTACTCTCATAACTAAAAGAATATGACGACTTCTAGAATAGATTGTGTTGTTGATGACAAACTTCTCAAATAAATAGAATACAGGTAGGTCTCTACAGCAGAAGAAACTCAAATCCCTGAAGGACTGAATTACTATTTTGCTATATTCCTACTGTATTAAATACACAGTTTGGTCTGACTTATTCCAGGATAAATTAGTAAAACTTTAGTTCAGGTTAGAATATATTTTTGAAGTATTTCAAGATTCTATAAGACAGAAAACAATGCACTATCTGTATTATCTGGTTTCTTGTCACACACACACACACACACAAAAAAACGAATGTCTTTCCCTTAGCATTTAAGAAAATGAACAGAACTGAATCAAAAGGAGCGCTCTTCCCTACTACACCACTCTCCACACAAGAGGCAGCATGAGCTTTTAAGACAGAAATCAGATCTTATCATCTCCCTCCACAGTGCAATGCAAGCTCCCTTCTTTGACCTGCCAGGCCTTACCCTATCTTGCCTCAAGCCTGCCAAGCTCTTTCCCTCCTCAGATTTTTAGACCTGCTGTTCCCTTTGCCTGAACACTTTTCTCCATGGCCTACTCCTACCCCTCATTCAGGACATGACTCAGATGCCACCTCCTCAGAGAGCCTTGCAGGATGACCCTTTTCAAAATAGTTCCCACATTTCTCCCATCACTGCACCCCATGACCTGACTTTATAGCACTTACCCAGCAACTCTATCACTTTGTTTTTAATTTCTGCCTCACTAGCATAAAAACTCCCACCAGAGTAGAACTCGGTGTACCTTATCTACTGCTAAATGTCCAGTGCCAGAAAAACACCCGGCACAGAGAAAGGAATATAGAAATCTTTATTAAAGGAAGGAAAGAAGGAACGGTGAGGAATTCACTTTCCGTCAAGACAGTCCATTCATTCCATCCCTCAACTGAAAACTGCCTGATTTTTCATACATTGTATCCTAGTGCTTCCAGCTCTGAAGCAAAATACGGAACACATCTACCCTCATTTGGACATGATAAATATTTGTTGGATGGATGGATGGACGGACGGACAGATGGATTTTGGTCTCAGTCTGTGCTATATCAGAATCCTTACACGCTGTTAAGTGATTTTTGTTTAAGTAAATAAGCATTCAGAAACAAGTACAATTCTTTTCATTCTTTTGCTCTTCATCTGTCATCTCTTTGTGTCATCATTTGTCAATTAAAAGACATATATTTCAGGTGATCACTGAATATTTTCTTGGCTAGACGTCTCCATCAATGTCAGTCCTTAGAGAAACATACTTGAATATTTTCTATGTATAGAAAACTGTTACCATGATGCCCTCTCCCCACAAGTCTATAATATATTTTACTTGTATCAAGTGAGCTTTCTAATTGCATCTCCCAAGCAGTAAAATCGTACACCTTCTGCACAGTATCCAGTCGCTGTCCTTGACAGTTGCAGGAAACAGCCCTTACTTCAACCCCTCTTCTTGTCAGATAAGGTGTTTTACCTTCCCCCAAACTGGCACCCTCACACTCCTTACGCACAACCCCCATCCTCTGGCCCTTTCCTTGTCTTGCCATCATTTTTCTTCACAGCGCGTCATAAAGGCCTCATCGTCTCTCACAGGTCCCACCCACTTCAGAGGTGGCATCGGCAACATCCAGAGTGATCAGAACTCTGCAGCTTAACTTCATCCATCAAAAGCCTATCCGCACACCCCAGCTCTGTGGAATGATTTGCAGTCGTTTTGGTTTTACAAGAAAACTAACCATGTACAGTATTTGAGGTGTGATGAAAGAAGAAGGAAAAATGGTTGCAGACTCAGTCCTGAAGTCTAATCAAGAGAGGTAAGGAGCTCCTGCCAGAGAGGATTTGACGTTGCTCAGTGACTTTCTAGATGGAGGACACTGCTCAGGGTTGACACTCTTTACCCAAGACAGTCAATAGTGGCTCGGAACTCAGGGCTGTACTTGAACTATGGCCCCTGCACTATGCTCTCTCTCAGCACATCCCAGACATAGCCCTGTTATACACACACTCACGGGCACACGCACATACACTCATCTTGTTCACTTTCTAGCCCCTCTAACCCTTAGCAAAATATCTGGTCCATCATAATAATGGGGAACATTTTTCACGTATCAGACCCTGTGCTTAGCATTTCACAAAAAAAGATCTTATTTAACCCTTCCAACCACACTCGGAGTATAGCTATTATTTTCTCCATTTTACAGAAGAGGATTCTTTCACAGGTTTACCTCTCTTATTTAGTCCTCTTATTTAATCTGCATCTATAAGAAGCTGTTATTGACCACATTTTTTAGAAGGAAACTAAGGAACAAAGAAATTGAATAACTGAATAATCAAGGCCACCATCTGGTAAGTGTTGTAGGATGGATTCAAAACCAGGACTCTCTAACTCTGCCACCCATGCTTTTTCTTTTTCTTTCTTTTATTTTTTATTGGAGCATAATTGCTTTACAATGTTGTATTAGTTTCTGCTGTACAATGAAGTGAATCAGCTCTGTGTATACATATACCTCCTCCCTCTTGGACCTCCCTCCCACCCCAGCCCTCCATCCCACCCATCTAGGTCATCACAGAGCACTGAGCTGAGCTTCCTGTGCTTTACAGCACATTCCCACTAGCTATCTATTTTACACATGGTAGTGTATTTATGGCAATCCTAATCTCCCAATTTGTCCCACCTTCCCCTTCCCCCTCCTGCGTCCACATGTCCTTTCTCTACGTCTGTGTCTCTATTCCTGTCCGGAAGTAAGTTCATCTGTACCATTTTTCTAGATTCCACATATATGCATTAATATATGATATTTGTTTTTCTCTTTCTGACTTACTTCACTCTGTATGACAGACTCGACGTCCATCCACATCTCTACAAATGACCCAATTTCGTTCCTTTTTATGGCTGAGTAATGTCCCATTGTATATATGTATCACATCTTCTTTATCCATTCATCTGTCATTGGACATTTAGGTTGTTTCCATGTCTTGGCTATTGTAAATAGTGCTGAAACGAACATTGGGGTACATGTGTCCTTTTGAATTATGGTTTTCTCAGGGTATATGCCCAGTAGTGGGATTGCTGAATCATATGGTAGTTCTATTTTTAGTTTTTTAAGGAACCTCCATACTGTTCTCTACAGTGGCTGTATCAATTTACATTCCCACCAACAGTGCAAAAGGGTGCCCTTTTCTCCACACCCTCTCCAGCATTTATTGTTTGTAGGTTTTCTGATAATGGCCATTCTGACCGGTGTGAGGTGATACCTCATTGTAGTTTTAATTTGCATTTCTCTGATAATTAGTGATGTTGAGCATCTTTTCATGTGCCTCTTGGCCATCTGTATATCTTCCTTGGAGAGATGTCTAGATCTTCTTGCCATTTTTTGATTGGGTGGTTTGTTTTTTTTGATTTTGAGCTCCATGAGCTGTTCGTATATTTTGGAGATTAATCCTTTGTCCCTTGCTTCGTTTGCAAATATTTTCTCCCATTCTGAGGGTTGTCTTTTCGTCTTGTTTATGGTTTCCTTTGCTGTGCAAAAGCTTTTAAGTTTAATTAGGTCCCATTTGTTTATTTTCGTTTGTATTTTCATTACTCTAGGAGGTGGGTCAAAAAAGATCTTGCTGTGGTTTATGTCAAAGAGTGGTTTTCCTCTAAGAGTTTTATAGTGTCTGGGCTTTTTCTTTTATAAGCTGCCGGCTTCCCCAAAGTAACCTGCCATAAAAAATCCAAAACCATACAACTTAATGATCAAAAATACATTTTACCAAAAAGCGAAGTAGATGTACACAGATAGCTGGGATGAGTTAGCTGCTACAACTGAGTCTTAATTTAACTGCCAGCTAGAACAAAAATCATCAATACTGGCCTAGTCCTCTGGGTGAGGCAGCATACAAAGGCTGCATTAGAGGGCTAACTTTCTGTATCCAGCAGATTCAGTTTTTAGATACCTAAGAACAATTGTTTAATGCCCTGTCCTGATGTGTTAGGAGGGATGTATTTACTTTAAGCACGTGTAAAGTTGTCAGAACTAATATACACACAGCATATAGGGATGATTATAAGAATTTGCCCTTAGCGCAGGGTGCCTCCGTCCTGCAGAGCCTGACACGGGTCGGATAGTGGACAGAGAAAGAGGTCATAACGGGGAAATGAAGGAAAAGTATGGACATTGGCTAAGCCATCCTGCCACCTCCTCTCACCCACTCAAAAGCCCTGTGAAATGGGGATTAACAGTCACCATTCTACTGTTGAGAGTGCTAAAAGCCAAATAAGAACTAGAGGAATACGATTTGAGACTAGATCTGTGGCCCCATTTCTTTTCTTTTCTTTTCTTTTAACATCTTTATTGAGTATAATTGCTTTACAATTGTGTCTTAGTTCCTGCTTTATAAAAAAGTGAATCAGCTATACGTATACATATATCCCCGTATCTCCTCCCTCTTGCGTCTCCCTCCCACCCTCCCGATACCACCCCTCTAGGTGGTCACAAAGCACCGAGCTGATCTCCCTGTGCTATGCGGCTGCTTCCCACTAGCTATCTATTTTACGTTTGGTAGTGTATATATGTCCGTGCCACTCTCTCGCTTTGTCACAGCTTACCCTTCCCCCTCCCTGTGTCCTCAAGTCCATTCTTTACATCTGCGCATTTATTCCCGTCTTGCCCCTAGGTTCTTCAGAACCATTTTCTTTTTTTTTTAGATTCCAGATATATGTGTTAGCATACGTTATTTGTCTTTCTCTTTCTGACTTACTTCACTCTGTATGGCAGACTCTAGGTCCATCCACCTCACTACAAATAACTCAATTTCGTTTCTTTTTATTGTGGCCCCATTTCTTAAGAGTGAAAAGATGGGTGTCTCATCCCGGTCTCAACCCTTGCTGGTTGAGTGACCTGGGGCAAGCTCTCTTGACACCTGACTCACCATCTATCACTGGGTAAAAGGGCTCACTGGGCTGGTGGGAGAGTGGAGACGAAAGAATGGGGAGAAAATCTCTTTGTGAAAGATTAGAGCACTTCGTAAGGTTGAGCTTCACTACTTCTGATTCAGCTTTCACAGCTTAGTGCCAAGTCCCTTCCTCAGGAACACTCTCCCGAACCTTCTTGACAAGACTGGATCCCCAAAGTCTACCTTCTTCTGTGTATGCCTTATGAGAGTCCCAGTTTGACATTTATGTGCTGATTGGTTGGTCTGCCTGCCTCTCCAGTCTGTAGCTCCATGAAGGTTAAGACCCACCTGGTTTTACCCAGCATTATCCTAGCTACCATGTCCAGTGCTCAGCGGGCACGAAATAAATACGTGTGCATTAAATGCATCAGTATATTAGTATTAAGGTAAAAGTCTACATTTAATAATCTTAAAGTATACAATTATAATTTATAAAATTTGTAATTTTATAGAATTACAAAAAGAAAAATTACACCCTATTAATTTCCTAGAAGCCACACTTCTAATCATCCTTACCATCCAGAACCTCAAGGTTAAAAAGGAAAAAATGTCTTCTGTGTGGAAAATGACTGTCATAAAGTCCACAAACTTGACTCCTGAGCAGAGGTGGCTCCACCCTCAAGCCATCATTCTGACAATCGGACATAAAAGAAGGCAGGGGGTGACAGCGGCTGGGACACCTGACAGCTGGGGAAATGACAGCCGACAGTGGCAGGAGGAGACAGAGTGTGACGTGCAGGTGGGTTCTCCAGCAAAGCGGTCCAGAGACATTTAACGCGGAGGCCACCAACCCACACACCTCCAGCGTCCCCTGGAGACACCCAATCACCACACGGGATGATGGCTGATGGTCAAGGGAGGGCACTGAGTCTTCAATCAAGGGAAATTAGGTCTGAGACACTCAGTGTAGAAAGAAAGGGGCACGGTCAGAGATCCCAGCAATGTCTGTGGCTGCTAGAGGGAGAAGGAATATGGTTTCGGCTGTAAATAAACTTCCCGGAAGCGGAAAATATATATGTTATCTTATGACTGCTTTGCAGAACCGAGGTGTTGGTGAGTACATGCTTTTGCTCAAGCATAGGGTAGGACCAGTTATTTGTGTTTACACCTCTTCTCTCAGATGTCTTTATACCGCCTACTAAGGTCTTACAAGAGATTCCCCAAAACAAACCTCAGAGCATCACGATATTTTCTTATAGAAGTGACCTAAGTAAGACAGAATTCAGTCCTCATCTCTCCTTACTAGCTGGGAAAGCATGGAGCCTAATTTCAACTTACAATGCAGCAGGCGAGGGGGGCCAGGTGGTATCGAGGGCAGAGAAGAGGGGCAGGGTGGTAAAGATGAAACTATGATCATTTGCAGATTTAAATAGAGACAAGTTCTTAACTGGCACAAGGCAAGAAAGTCTCAGTAAAAGCCAAGATGGAAAAGAGGTTTGCTCTCATGGCTAGAATTCATGCATTCATTCATCTAGTTGGCTTACTAGCTGTGGAACCTTAGGCAACTCACTTAACTACTCTGCACTTAGTTCCTACATCTGGAATATGGGAAAATGATAGTGTCCACCTCACAGGATTAGAGGGGGCTAAACAGCCCATGTACGTAAAGAAGAGCTATTTGAGCACAAGCTATTGGTACTGTCAGTATCATTATTGTTGCTAATACACACCTGCTCTGTGTTGTGTACTAAGCTCTGCATGGCAGCTAGGGCAAGGAAGAAGACAGATGATAAACAAACAAAACCAATAATTATACTTTAGATAAGGGAGAAAATAAATAGAAAATGGTCCGAGAGGGTTACCTTAGCCAGAATAATGGGGAAAAGTATCTCTGAGGAGTTAATATTTAAGATGAGACATCATTTGTTGTAAGACCAGGAAGAAACCTGCTCCAGGCATAAGAAACAGTAAGTGCAAAGACTAAAGAACAGAAAGGTTGGGACAGGGCATGTTCAAAGAACGTTTAGGAGACCTAATGCGACTGGGGCTGAGTAAGCCAAAGGGAGAATAAAGTCCAAGAAGGTTGGAGAGTAGGCAAAGGAGAGTAGAATGACAGCCTGAAACTAGAGGCTTCATCCCAATACAGATGTATCCCAGTTAAAAGTCACATGTCCTTAGGCCCATACCTGGGAGGATGAACAAGGACTCCCTCACAATCTCAAGCTCGCTCGCGCGCGCTCTCTCTCTCTCTGTCTCTCTCTCTCTCTCCCCCTCTCTCCCTCCCTCCCTCCCTCCCCCCTCCCCCTCCCTCTCCCTCTCCCTCTCTCTCTCTCTCTCTCTCTCTCTCTCTCTCTCTCTCTCTCCTCATTTTACATATCTATGAATACGCATAATACAGGACCATGCCCAGGAATAATCATCATCCTATTAACCTTCTCTCTAAGTATCCTACATAACTAACATGCTCCTAAAGCTAAGTAGATACTTATGACCAATTTGTAACTATGTATTAAATTCTGATAAGGAGAAGAGGTTCAGGGAAAGAACCAACGTTAATCCAGCCCCTTCTAAGCATCAAGCACAGTTCCAGACACTCAACAAGTATGTTCAAGCTCTTCATTCTCACAGCAGCTAGATGAACAAACTATCCCCATTTCACAGGAAAAGACACTGAGCTTAATACCAGAGATGTTAAGTAACTTGCCCAAGGTGGCCCAGCTAAATGGCAGGACTTAGATTTGAGCCTAGATCTCTCTGGCTCCACCATGCATTCCAGCTATTCGCTCAATATTAAGCACTTCTCACGACAGATTTTATTTAGTTCAGTCCCATTTCCCTTTGACGTTTGACTTTTTACCTTTCTTGTGACCAGGAACGTAGCAGCTAAGAGCCAAGACAGTGGCAGCCCCAGTGGAGAAAGGCTGATGCGAAATTCATTTGCTGTAAGTGATAAAAGAGACCATGAAGAAGATCCGTATGAGCTACTCTACTCGGGACTTTTTTAAGAATAAATGTTTTATGATGAAAAGAGAAGTTTAGAGCTTTGGAGCATCCCACAAATAGAAAACTAATTTGCCTTATCAATTTTTGTCCACTGTGCTTGATCCTTGGGATAATCTGTGAGCCACTGTATCAGCCTCACGTATATTGTAGTCTTTTATCATATGGATGCAAGACATATTTCTTGCTGTCAAAAGTAATCAAAGCATCTAAAGAAACCAAAGCAACCTTATTTACTTCCTCAGAGATCACAGCAAATGTCCTGCTGGTATTTTTTTTTTTTAATATTAAGTTGACTTTTTTTTTTTTGGTTGCACATCAAGGCACTTAAATTAAGAACAATATATCTTCATTTCAAATGTCAGTTGATATCCCTTAAATGTTTGCCTTTTTAAAAAAAAAATGAATTCAAGTCTAAAGCTGGCAATAAAGGGCACTGTATTATTAACAATTTAAATCAAAGTTTAATGCTTTTGACATCACGAAGACACAGATCCCATGTTATAATAACCTTTGGCAAATGGATAGTAAACTAAACATAAGCTTCCGAGACTGCTAATCCTGAAAGGTATGATACAGATGAGAGTAGTTAAATACAGTGATTATTGATATATACTCTCATTCCAATATAGGGGAGGGATAGAGGTTGTTTAATTTTAATGTCCCCAGAGGTTGACTTTGCTCGTAACATTTATAAAATATTGAAAGACAAGAAATGGTACAGATGTGAATTTCGCAGTTGGTTTTTTTCAGTTGCCCTTGAAAGCAGCTGCCATAAATCTTGGATGAAGCCAAATAAGGCTGATGATTTTGATCTTCAATTCATTCTTTTCTATCCTTCAAAAGGTAAATGATCCTGATGGAATTAGAGCCGAGCAGAATGGCTTTCTTCTGTGATCTGCATAGCCAATGATGCGCGCCGCCATCATTAGCAAAGTGGAGCCAGTTCCCTCGTGAGGCCGGGCCTGTGCACTCGGGCTTGAAGGCGTTTTTTGAGGGAGAAAGACACTTAAACATTGAGCTCAGAAGCTTTCCATTACCCCCCTCCCCCCTTCCTCTGACTTCTCCCTTCCGTGTCGTCTCAGCAGAAACCCAAAGTGTGAGCTGAATGTACGAGAATCAAGCACAAAACTCAGCCACCAATTCCTGGGTTGGTATTTGAAAAAGTCTCAGCCAAAGATTTTTCAGTCTGACTCTGAAAAGAGCACTACCAAAGTTGTAGAAGAAGCAGGATTTAAGGCAGCCCATGGCTTCCCTTACAGAAAATTCTGGGGTCTCTCCCACTGAAACATGTAAATTGAACGAATTCTTTTCTATCCCTATGCTAAAACAATGTCATTTTCCTAAGTCCCACTCAGCCATACAGAAGACAGTGTATCCTGTCATTAGGGATGGCAATAAATGTATTTGTGTGGGTTTGCAACTCTGCTTCAGACCGCAAGGCAAACCCAGTTAAAACAACCAGAGAGAATCATCTATCTTCATAAATTCAGTTGCAAAGAGAAATTCATCATGTTTACTGTCTTTAAGAAAAGAGCGAGTCTTGTAATAAAATGTTCTCTCGTCCAGATTCTTTGTATTTATAGGGTCCTTTTCTTTCTGCTTTTCACGGAGCCTGGCACATTCTAAACCACGGGCTGTACCTTCATTAACATAACATAATAAATAAGTTATGTGTCTTGAAATGAAGAACGTGCTTGGAGAGAATGAGGGAGGGGTGTCCCTTCCCTGGTAAGTGATATCCTCAAAAAGCTTCCAGCATAAGAATTTGCAGAGCTGAGCATTTTGAACCAAAAAGCAAAAAAAGACAAAGGGCCTTTGTGAAGATAAACCCCACCCTTTCCTTCTTCCTCACTCCAAAATCACAGAGAATTTTTGTGGGAATTTGTTCTTTGACTCGGCAAACACTTATTGAGCACTACTATGTGCCAGGCATTGCTAAAAGAACAATATAAAAGTACTGAAATGGCTCAGGAACAATTTTTTTTGTTTTACTTTGAAACATTTTTGCTGTTGCATGCATGTACCCTCATACACTCACATAATAGGAAACTGATCACTTTTCTATGAGAAATGTCCCAGGAAGGGCTTTTAGGCTCACTGTGGTCTTTTTCTCCCTCCCTGAGCCATAGAAAAGTGATAACCAATGTTATAAGCCCATCTAGGAACCACAGAAGTTCAAGGGCTGGAAGAATGTCTCTGAGCCATAGTGGTCTTTGAGCACTTTTATGGCCCATTTGTCAGAAGTTTTGTGGGGTGTCCCTTAGCTTTGTCCTTTAAATCGTGTAATTCCATCAATTCCTGCTAGCGCGCTAGAAGATGTATATTACCTTCATTTTATTACCTAGCTTTAAATGATTTTCTAGGAGGAGTATTTTTGAACTCAGCTTCTTTCGTTTCTAGTCTTTTTGGTGCCGCAGATTTCAAATGGGGAAAAGACTAAATTCTGGAAATTAATGGGACAGAGTAAGGCCTCTGAAGTCCAATTGCCTGGGTTTGAATTCTGTCTCTTTTATTAGCTCTGAGACCTTGGGGAAGTTACTTAAGCTGGGATAGCTCACTTTTTTAACCTTTAAATTGCAGTTCCAATCCCTACCTCACAGAGCTATGATGAGGTTAAACGAGATAAAACATTTGGACGAATGCCTAACACATATAGGACACAATAAACCAAAACTGTAATTACAGACTGGTAAATTTAAATTTAGTTCCCGACAGGAAAAGAAAAAGTTGGACTATTTGAAAACATTTAGAAAAATAAAGGAACACTAGGAACAATGAACAGATTAAGAACAAATCTGGCGGGCTTCCCTGGTGGCGCAGTGGTTGAGAGTCCGCCTGCCGATGCAGGGGACACAGGTTCGTGCCCCGGTCCGGGAAGATCCCACATGCCATGAAGCGGCTGGGCCCGTGAGCCATGGCCGCTGAGCCTGCGCTCCGCAACGGGAGAGGCCACAACAGTGAGAGGCCCGCGTACCGCCAAAAAAAAAAAAAAAGAACAAATCTGGCAAATAAATTTCATTTCATTGTATGACAGGGCTAGTAAATTGGAGGATCTGAAGAGTCTAGGAATACCATGTGTCTAGAGTTCCCTAAGTGGTCTGTTGTGGTCTCTGACAAGTAGGGTAACCATAATACTCTTCAGCCAAACAAGAATAATTCTGAGAGCAAAAGGAGGTACTGCTTAATTAGGGCTAAGCAAGTGTAAACCAGGTAAACGTGGACACTCCTGGGCAAACCAGCCCAGACGGTCATCCGATCTATAATACCCTTTGGATGACGAGGCAATGAGCTTGGGTGGTTAGACTGACTCATGTCTATTTAAATAATCATACCCCAAAGGAGATGATTTGTAAAATCCCCTAGGGCTCTGCCCTCCCAACTATATCTTTACCGTTTTTATCAATGACCTGGATAAAGACACAGACAGCATATTAATCAAATTTACAGATAGCACAGACTGGGACAGAAGAGCTAATATGAGAGATGTTCGAACTCAGGTCTGAAATGATCTTTAAACTGGAACATTAAAGCAAAGCCAAACCAATAAAATTTTAAAGAAATAAATGCAAAGTCCTACATTTAGATTCAAAACCATCAATTGCACAAATGGGTTGCAGAAAAGGTTTGCAACCCTCTGTATGAAGGTTTAAAACTGCCTACAGGTTTTGGTTGACCACAAGCTTAATAAGAACATTTAAAAGGCTGCTGGTTAGAGTATATTTGCCCTGCCTTTTTCCGGAGAGTTGTTATAGATCTAATAGACTTAAAAAAAAAAAAAAAGCAATGCTTTTAAGTCATAATAAGTCAGGACTACTGATAAGGTGGCTGTTGAAGGGATTCTTACATTGAGGACACTGGACCCGATGATCCCTAGGGTCTCTTCCTATATTAAATTCCTCTGAACTTTAGGACTGAGAGCTTCCCAAAAAGCAGAGCCTAGCTTCCGTGGGTACTTAACTGTTTGAAGAATAAATGGTTGGATAAAAAAGCAAATAATGAATGGGTGAACATAAATCTGTAGTCTCCCATCTTTCCTAGAGGATATTTCTGCCATCACTGTTAAAAAAAGCCTTCTTCATAAAAAGAAAAATGTTAGAGGGGACTTCAGCAGGCTTCTGCTTAAAATGTCCCCTGAACCTGATATAATTCAATCTAAGTGTTCTCCTCTATGGAATCAAAAGTTCGATTCTCTCACAAATTACAGACTAATGCAACTATTTCCCCTCTATATAGAATCTCTTTTACCAAGTAAAACAGACACCTGGCAATAGGAAAGCTAATGCTTCTGTTGCATTGCTTTTCAGAATTTAAAGCACTGATGACCAAACACACACACTTCCCTTGGAATATCGGGAAAGGGTCACACATACACTTCCCCAGTGAGTTAGTTATTGTAGTTGTAAAAACCAAACTCTCTGCAGCCTACAGTAACACTGATTTAAAGCCCAATTCTCTGAGTGCACAGTATAAATCCTTCCAGCCAAATGTCCACTGATCTGGAACTAGAATCCACAAGACAATCATCTTCAAAGAATCTTACAGTGCAACTAATGTAATGCAATAAATTTAAAAGACTGGCTTGCTTTTCCCTTCTTCTGCCACAATGGAAAAAAACTGCAGAAATACATGAACCGATAATATTGCAAAATGGAGCTGGATCAGTAATATATGTATTTCTAAAATTCCACTAATTTGGATATCTGCATTTCATTTTTTTTCTTCTCCAGTTGTTTTTTGAGAGTGTTGTAAAACTACACAAGTTGCTAAGACACCCATATCCATGCTCCTATGATATACAGAACAATATTGATATCTGATAATATCAACTATCTATCAGAGTTTAATTTCTTGGGTTTAGCTACCATTAAGCATCTGTTAAACTTTGCATATGCCTCACTGACAAATGACTGATACGATTCCAGTTGCTTAATTTTAACTGAGCATCAGTGCAGTCCTTTTTCTATGTAATCTTTCTTTCTTTCTTTTCTTTCTTTCTCTTTCTCATTTTTCTTTTTCTTTTTTACAAATTCTAGCCAAGAAGAAAGAAAAGTGCTTTAATCCTTCACTTACCTTTAAATAAAATGTTCAGTGATCTCAGGCAAACAATAAGTCATAATGAAGACACAGTGATTCAGGCAGTAATCTATGGGCACATAGATCATCCTGCAACGGTACATTAATCATCACACTTAAAGACAGGGCAAGTGGGCTGACGTTTTTTCAGTTGTGTCTATTGCAACTCAGCGACATTCAAGTATTTTTAATCTGGGCCATTTCTGCAAACTGCATTTTAATCTAGAAACATGTTCAAACCACACCCTGCACAAGATAAAAGCAGCACCAGAAAAGTAAAACTATTCCTTCATATAAAATTTTTTAATAGTTAAGAAATTGATAGGAATCATGTCCCTTTCCAAAAAGATTCAATCCTAAAAATAAAAATGCTCCATGACAAAATCCAAGGTGAGCTATATGCAAACCATGGGATCTTGACCAAGTTACCTAACCTCTCCAGCCCTCAATCTATTTATCTATTAAATGTGAATAACTGGGTCAACCCCATAACATGCTAGTAAGAGGTACTAGTTATATATACAAAATCCCCTGTAAGGTGCATGGCATGTATTAGGCATTCAAAATTTGTCCCAATTATTATTGTTTCATAAGTTTTTATCTTAGACACCCCTTGTGCTTTTGATATGCTTTAAACAGCACACAAGGGTTTCTGATTCAGCAACAGGCACTATGTACAAGGACAGCTGAGGACATCAGAAGCTCCCTCATATCTGGGAGGGTGACCCTAGGTAACAGCCCCTACCCCCTCTCACTAAAGTACACTTGTCTTCCACAGTGGAATCTAAGACTGAATGCCAGCACCTGGTACCTGCTCCAATGTGAATGATAGCTATAAGTCTTCTAGTAAATCAAAAGTTACTCCTCCCCCACAGAAAGTTTGGGAGCCCCTGAACCACTCTATGCCAAACAGGTTGTTGCATACATAAAGATGTTGGGAATCCTGTAGCTCTGGCATATCAATAAATTACTAACCTCTTGTATTGTATGGAGCGATCCTATAATTGTATATACACAGCCTATTGTGAACATCCTATGAAAGATAATGAGATTCCTTTAAATAGTCCTTTTTATGTTGTAAAATGCTTACTCATTGCTTCTAATGTCACCTTAGATTATAATGTTATAGTTTTTAAAGTTAGTGAGTTCATAAACCACAGGGCTTTACCACCATTCTGGCTAGACTCCCAGCTCTGGGGACAATCCCCAACTCTTTGGTAAAATCAGAAGACATCTGTGGCTCCTAATTATATGAAATGATATCTGTATCTTCTAAGTCTGATTTGGAACACGTTTGGGTCATCCAAGACTGAAAACTGGCCAGTCACTGATTTGTTGAAGCGCAAGTCATATCATTTTTAAGCTTCAAAGCCTCAAAGGGGGGGAAAGCGCAGCCATATCCAGACTTTGGACGACTCCAGGGCTATAAGCACCTGGTAGTTGACCAAGAGAAGGACTTGCAGACGCTGAAAAGAGTTACTATAGGGAGAAGTGAGAACGGCTGGGTAGGACTAGAGAGAACAAATAAAAGCTTGCAGTGTTGGGATAAAAATACGACTGATTCTAAAAAGAGAATCCAATAGAAAGGTGAAATGAAACAACGTAAATGACATAGTTAACACAATGCCTGAGGAAGAGTAACTACTCAATTAGCAACAGTAATGATGATGATGAGGATGAAGATCAAGATCATGATGATGATACTATGCCTAACAGACTCAGACTCCAAGGACTTCCAAGTATAAAAACTACTTTTTATTTATTTCTGTGTGTCCAGTATCTAGCTCCGTGGCTAGGAGATAGAAGATGTTCGATTATCATTTGTTGAGCTGAACTGACTAGAAATGAACAGAGAATTGCCACTGATAAGGAATTAAGGGAACGTCGAGAAGAAAGAAAAGGAAAGAGCTCATGGTTGAAATCAAGGTGTGTAAAAAGAAAATGGAGGGCTTCCCTGGTGGCGCAGTGGTTGAGAGTCCGCCCGCCGATGCAGGGGACACGGGTTCGTGCCCCGGTCTGGGAGGATCCCACGTGCCGCGGGGCGGCTGGGCCCGTGAGCCATGGCCGCTGAGCCTGTGCATCCGGAGCCTGTGTTCCGCTACGGGAGAGACCACAACAGTGAGAGGCCCGCGTACCGCAAAAAAAAAAAAAAGAAAAAAGAAAATGGAAGAGGTAAACATCAGGCCACGGCTGAGCAATGTTCTAGAAAAACACTGTCCACCAAGTAAGCATTCCCTCCACTGAGCTCCACAGACCACAGTCACCTGAAATCAACATGAAATAAATCACTGTTTAAAAACATGGACCTCTTTGCATTTCAAAGTTTAAAACTAAATTTTCTCAAGTAAGATGAGTCTTAGTAGCTAAGTGGAAACTTTTAAAAGGGAAGGGGGGTGGGCATTCAAGGGTGTACAACAGAGTCTGTTTCGCTAAGGCTGGCAATGAATGATAAATAACTGACAAGCAAGGGAAGAAAGGGTATCCCGCCTTAATCAATTCTGAATAACACTCCCCATTATTAACAACAATGACAATCACTAATATGTCTCTAGGGTTGATAATGTCCCAGGCCATGTGCATATCTCAATAACCCAATGAGGTAGATGTTACTTTACCCTCTTTTTAATGAGGAAACTGAAGCTTAGACAGGTTAAAAAATTTCTCACACAGCTAGGGAGTAGAAGTGTTGTGTTTATACACCTAACGTGAGACTGAATCTTAGTCATTCCCACAAACCAGCCATCTGTAATTATTCTGCAACACAATGTGTTCAGAGATCCTACTATACACTCTAATTCTCCACTGTTTCAGAGGCATTCCATTGACCATAGGTTTTTAATCTGGGACCTGGGACTCCAGAAAGCAATTGCTTTAGAGTGTCTGTGAATTCCCTAAGATCAGAAGTGAGATGGCATGAGTGTATTGGTAAGTGCATTTTTCTGGAGAGAGGAAGGTTTACTGTGACAGCAATTCTTAAGGGGGCTTGTGGCCCCAAAACACATTAAGAACGACTGCATTAAACTATGCATTCAATATAGAAGGCTTATTCTCTATCATTCTGTTATGATAATGTCTCTCTGGAAATTAGTAAGGTTAGATAAACACTAAGCAGGTATGGATGACAAATTTGAATAAATTTAAGTCTATCACCACTGTCTTTGTAACCTTGAATTTAAAGTACAGGTGGGACTTCCCTGGTGACGCAGTGGTTAAGAATCCTCCTGCCAATGCAGGGGACATGGGTTCAAGCCCTGGTCCAGGAAAATCCCACATGTCGTGGAGCAACTAAGCCTGTGTACCACAACTACTGAGCCTGTGCTCTAGAGCCCACGAGCCACAACTACTGAGCCCTCACGTGGTAACAACTGAAGCCCACAGGCCTAGAGCCCGTGCACCGCAACAAAGAGTAGCCCCCACTGGCCGCAACTAGAGAAAGCCCATGTGCAGCAGCAGCGAAGACCTAAAGCAGCCAAAAGTACACATACATACATACATACATACATTTATTTTTAAAAAAAGAACAAGAACAAAAGCTTTTGCTCTTAAAAAAGTTTTTTTTAAAGTACAGGTGAGCATGAGAAAGAGAAAGAAAAAACGGTAAAAAAAATAAAATCTTTTTCAAAGAACAAGAGATGCTATTCAAAAAAACCCAGCTTTGTTGGCTATTCTTAAATTATTGTGAATATTCTGGGGAAGAAAAGAAAACAGTTTCACTTGTTCATTTCAATGCATTTTCTCATGTACGTAAAGAACTGTTTAACCACCAGGCAAATATAAAGATAGGGAGCTCTCTGGTGCTGCACCAGTATCTTGAATCCTATCTCTCAGCACAGAGCCAAAAAGGACCCAGCTCACAATAGCTGGTAAACAGAGCTGCAGACCCATCACAAAGACCTGCCCAGGGCTTCTACTGATGATACGGAGTGTGGGCAGTGGAGAGCTAAGTCCAGGAAGGGCAACAATCCTCTTTAACACCTGGTCTCTCCCCAGTGAAATTCAACTACCCTACACAATTGCCCATCTCACTCTCTCCAAAGGTTACCAGGTATAGGTCACTGAAGGCATTTTTTTTCTCCCTGGACTTTTTGTCATGTAAATATAATACTTTCTACTGGTACTTTCTTGCTGGTACTTTTCAGCTTTCAATTTCCCTTTGGCAAAAAGGGTTTCTGCACACGCGCGCACACACACACACACACACACACACACACACACTAGCAATCACACACAAATAGACGAAGACCCAAACATACGGGCACCCATAGCACAACTGTATACTGTGTTAGTGACTGGGGAATATGTTCTGTGCCTTAAACTCCTTTCCAGTCCAGCTTCCCAATGGGCAGGTACCCTGCCTCTCACTTGCTTTAACACGGTTGCCTCTGCAGAAAAATTATTTTCCTTTAAGGGAATCAGGAGTTTTCTCCAGAGGCGTGTAGTCAATTGTGTCTTGTCTTTTTTTTTTTTTTTTTTTCTTTAAGGGAAAAAAAAGGCTAGGCATAAGCATTTTAGTTCTTATTTTATTTGGGATCAAGAGTTGTTGGGTTTTTTTTTTTCTCCACTGAAAAAACAAGATAAAGTGATTTGGCCTTTCCGATCTTACACCAACCCTGAGGTCCTGACTTCAACCTTTCTCCAAAAAGAAAAATGTCAGGGCTGAAATACACCCAATTTCACCTAATTTTCTGTGCCTCACTCTTCAAGAAGATGGATTGAGATGGCACACCTCACAAAATGGGCACAACATACTTGAGAAAATAAGAAATGTAAGCCTATGGTTTAGGTAACTGCACGCTTCCAGGGCAGGTTTCAGGTCCTCTGCACAATTCTCATTTGATAGCTTACCAGGGCCAATTGTGTAATTACACAGAGCACTCTTTCTATTGGCAAGACCCATTGATCCTTAAGTGTACATTTTTTCTGGCATCCAATAAACCAGGACAATGAGTGAGCAGTGTTTTCTGCTCCCAGAACAGTAAAGGGCTAATTAGTTGCATTTGCAGATAAATGACTTTCAACTAGAAAGGGAGAATGCAAAGGGATGAGCCACAATCACAGTGACAGAATGCAAATAAAAGTATTTATAAGGGCAGGAGGAGAGGTGGAGACCAGGAAGGGCCATGGATTGCTTTTGCCCTCTGCACTGTGACACATTCCAATGAGGGAGGGCATTCTGCCAGCCTGACAGGCTTCCGCAAAGCTAAGGCATGAACAGAATCTGTTGATAGATACGTGCAAGGCCAGGAGGAGAGACAGAGAAAGGAATTCTCTGCAGAAAAAGCAACGGGGGTCAAGAAACCTCTCCCTCTTCTCACCCCAGCCAGCCTTTGCCTTCTCTTTGTCACAGCAGCTTTCAATTTCAACTCGCTCTCCTTCTGCCCTGTCTCTCACCCTCATCTA
Source organism: Phocoena phocoena (assembly GCF_963924675.1). NCBI lineage: Eukaryota > Metazoa > Chordata > Mammalia > Artiodactyla > Phocoenidae > Phocoena > Phocoena phocoena. Next base: position 40,922,989 of record NC_089224.1, on the reverse strand, counting down.
TATAAAGGTTGACTTGATAGCTAGCTAGGAAACTTCCTAGCAAGTACAAAAAATAACGTGTTTAAATTCTGTTTATTCCCATTTCCTGAAATAACGTTCTGCTGCTGAGTTTTTGTCTCATTATTTTTAATCCTATCTCCCACATAAGTGCAATCTTATTGCTTGGACTTATTAGGCTAGTCAAAGCAAAGGTCTTTCCTCTACTCACAAAATAAAAAGGAAGTGTGGGGCTGGGGTTTGCAACAGGATAGAGACCACTGGTTCCCAGAATTTGGCATTTCACTAACTAAAAACATTTTAAATAAAACTGGGGAGATGCTGTAGGATTTGAAATTTTCTATAGTCCCAAGTAATTCACTGAAAACAATTCTTATTTACCATAACAACTATTGTATAAAAGAAAGTGTGCTTTAAAACTATAAATCAGAAAAAACAATCTCAGAAAATGAGAAAGACCTTTATTTTAAATACATGTAGCTTGGTAAAAAATATACTACCATCTCATTATACTTCCCATTTCTCCAAATACTGCTAGGATAAGCTTTTTGACCAGAGGGTAGAGCCCACTGGTGTTGAACTCTTGTTAAACTAGGAGCCAGGATACCAGCCTGAGAATGTGCATGTCACTTCTTTGGGCCAGCCTTTCCTGATCCAAACCCCATCTCCAGGCAAGGTTATGACCCTTGTAAATTTTCACTGCAATCTGTACTTTTCTTACATTTACACCTAAAACAAAAAACTGTCATAAACATATTTATTATTTTCTTTATTTTTTATTAACTCCCTCTTTGTCTACACTCTGTCTCCAAGACCTACTTTTGCTTACCCATAATAGGAGACAGTAGATTTTTTCCTAAACTAGATGAGATAAAAATCTCATTCCAGTTTCTGCTCTGCCATTTATAGTCAGGTGACCTTTGGTAAATCATGTAATCAAGCCGTTTCTTGCCTCCTCAACCTGGTTTTGGGGATCAAATCAGATGATGCATGTGAAAGAGCTATGTCAACTGTGAAACTCTATGTAGCTGCAGTTTACCAAAAGGAACAATGGATGAGCAAGAATCTTCTCATTCTTCAAGTTATATTTCTCATCTAAACAATCCTGTTAATTGTCTTTTGCATAAGTCTTACCAGTTAAATTTCTCCTTCCAATTGAAACATAACACCAGAGTAGACCTAAAATTTCTAGAAGAGAATAAAAAGAACACAAGACTGGACATAAGGCAACCTTGGTTTCCAGTTCCTTCCACCAAATAGGCATAGCACCATCTTTGGTTCTCTGTTTCTTTTTTCTTTCTTTTTTTAAAAATTTATTTATTTATTTATTTATTTGGCTGCAGTGGCTCTTTGTTGCTGCGCGCGCAGGCTTTCTCTAGTTGAGGTGAGTGGGGCTACTCTTCGTTGCAGTGTGTGGGCTTCTCACTGCAGTGGCTTCTCTTGTTGCAGAGCACAGGCTCTAGGTGTGTGGGCTTCAGTAGTTGTGGCACGTGGGCTCAGTAGTTGTGGCTTGCAAGCTCTAGAGCACAGGCTCAGTAGTTGTGGCACATGGGCTTAGTTGCTCCAAGGCAAGTGGGATCTTCCCAGACCAGAGCTCGAACCCATGTCCCCGGCATTGGCAGGCGGCTTCTTAACCACTGCACCACCAGGGAAGTCCCAAGGGTCTCTGTTTCTTGATCAATACCGTGGAGGACATACATCAGCCCCACAATTCCAGTCCATAGCAATGGTTCCCCACTGTGATGACTATACAGGAAATAAGCACCACTCAGTGAAGACCTAACTCCTTGCCATGCAATAAACATTCCTGAGCATTTGCAATTGACTAGGCACTTCTATACAATGTCACTCACTTTAAATTATTCCAGAGGAGATAATTCAGCTATATAAACTTTCATTAAAAGAGAATATCATCTCATTCTTCAAACTACATTTCATTGTCTTTCTTAAGATATCTTAAGCCATCTATCAAATCATTTTCCCTTGTTGTGAAACATTCCTCCCAGCACTGGGATTCTTCATAAAGACTTTTATTTTTTTCTAAACTGATGCTATACATGAAAATAAAAACAGTTGAAGTTCCTCAAATTCAATTCAACACCTGTTGACTGAGTGCTATAAAAGAAAAACTATTGCAATAAGAGAGAGACACTGAACTCAACTCCTCTGAAAAAGGTGGGGGATTTTTAAAGCTGGGGTGAGTTAATAGAAGAATGCTGGAGTACTTAAGCTTGGAGGAGTGGTCAATGCAATTAGGTCATCTGTACTGGCTAAATGTCCTTACCAGTGTTAGGTTCCTAGCCCCACCATACACCCCAGACCCTGGGAGATAGGGACTCTTTCTTTCTTGATGAATACATTTCAAAGTGATGGTTCCCACTTCCTTAAGACACTCTCAATATAATATTTTCTTTTCTTCCCCAAATACAGTTATAAACTACTGTATCTGTTTGGCAGCGATACAGCATAACTTCAGGGTCTTTTCCATCCTACCCAAATCCCTCTGCACCTATTACTAATCTTCATCCTTTTGAAATGTTTGCCCACCAATGTTCCATCAAATTTATGAGTAGCATACTGTTTAAAGTGTCGGCTTCCTTTGGTGTTTTTATTTCTGTCACTTGCAAATCTGGTTGGTCCTGGTCTCAGAATTCCTTGAGTCCTCGGCTCTCACCAAAGCACTTTGAACGCCCCCCACCTCCCTTTCTGCACTTTGAACGCCCCCCACCTCCCTTTCATTACATTTAATCACATGGTAAATTTAAAAGATGAGTCCAGATAAAGAAGGCTCGTTAACTGTAATGGGTCACTTTTCATGTTTGGGTGAAAGGCCTTAAACCCTTGTAAATTAGGCTGGGATTTATAAACCATGACAAACGTGATGACAAATACTGATTTCCTAGCAAATTCCTTCAACACACTATATCCCCACGCGTGATGAATTGGTAGTGCTCCTTTCTGTTATTATTTACACGAATGACTTTGACACCGTCTCGATACATGGGCAATATACTTAAACCCATGACAGATCTCACAGATTAGGGTAGAGTCCTATATTTCCCTTATTTGACTTCAAATAAAATAAAAAAAAAATCAAAAACACAACAACAATACTGACTACAATACATATATACAAGGGTAAGCTGGGAAGAAGTGAGAGAATGGCATGGACATATATACACTACCAAACGTAAGGCAGATAGCTAGTGGGAAGCAGCCGCATAGCACAGGGAGATCAGCTTGGTGCTTTGTGACCACCTAGAGGGGTGGGACAGGGAGGGTGGGAGGGAGGGAGACGCAAGAGGGAAGAGATATGGGAACATGTGTATGTGTATAGCTGATTCACTTTGTTATACAGCAGAAACGAACACAACATTGTCAAGCAATTATACTCCAATAAAGATGTTAAAAAAAACTTTTTAAATACATATATAGGCACAGAGAATTAAAAACATACTTTCAACCCTGTTTAAAAAAATAAAAGCAGGGCAATTTGAGACGGATTCAGAGTTTCCCACATAACTGCTCAAATTACTGACACTGTATGGTTCTATTTCCCAAATTATACCCCTGTGGTAAGATTCCTCTTCAAGAAAACTAGAGAGATCAATCAGCTACAGCCATCACACCCTTAATCCCGCTGTTAGACTTCTAGAATTTTCTGCCACCAGTGAGTTATTGCTTGACAAGTGTTTAAATATTACACATTGTGAAGTTTAAATAAAGAAATTATTTACACAGGAATATAAAAAAAAAGTATATTACCAATTATATAGTTCCTTGAACACTTAATCATGCAGCCAAGTGGAAAACCCTTCAGGAAATCTGTCCTCTACCATTTCCCCATAATGAAGGGCGCCTCAAGAAATACTCATTTAATCTCTGCAGCCACATTTCAAGCACCTAATCTCACTCTGCAGTGCACTCTGCCACTTCTTGTCATCCAAACAAAATGCAGGTAAATGATGGAGAAGCTTAGCTTATACCCTTTACATATTTACTGGCAAGTATACTCTTAGGAATACACGCTGTAGTGTTAGACTCAATTTCATCCTCGAGTGGTTGGCGGACAATTTGGACAGGCTTACTGAGAAGTGGAGGATCTTTCCTTGCTTTGCCTTTGAGGAGAAGCCATCCCCTTATCTTAAGTGAATTAGTTTAAGAACTTTCCCCGCTAGTGCATGGTATCAGCAAATCAGTCAGGCCTGCCGAATGGACGGCTCACTTAAGCCAGCTCTGTTAGCTAATGGGAGAGAAGTCCGACGAGGCTGCCTCTGTGGGAGGGTGCTCTCCGCCCCACCAGGCCCTGGGAGATGTGTGTCCCAGTCACAGCAGCATTCCCTCATTTCCCAAAGGGAAGTTGGTGTAATTTGCTGGACAGAAAACCAACTCGATTAAGGTGTCATTTTCTTTCACAACAGGGGTCTGAGCCTTCGTGAACAGGAGACATGCTTCTTAACCATGCCTGAGGCTGCCTTTAAAAACAGAACCATTTCCCAGGTCAGGCAGGTCAGAGGCAGAGGCCTCTGAATGCAGGTGGTGGTGGAAGCCTCCCCCACACCCGCCCCCCCCACCCCACCCTGTGCTACCTGCTGGGTTTTTACTGAAAGTCAGAAGCAGTTTAAAAGTCCCCTTGAAATGTGATTCTCATTCTTACAAAGTGAGGTAAATCTATACATACTTACATGAAAAGGTATCAAACATAACATTAAGGAAAAAGAAAATCCCATCTATATTTTTAATCTATATAATATGTGCAGGTGTAATTATGTGTGCGTATTTTTGTATATATTTATATGTACATACGAGTGTGTGTGTGCGTGTATTTGTCTATACAAGAAAAAACTCCGAATGGATCCGCTTTCAACTATTATCAGTGGTTACCTCGAGGCATGGAATTCAGAAACCAAGAAAGAGAAAACCAGGAATTGGCTATGAATATTTGCCCATTTAGAATTTTTACAACAAGCATATATTGCCATGATCATATTTGAGTGTAAATAAAGAAGTAATTCTCGCTTGTTTTCTTACTATGCTATCATCCTGGCCAACTTAAGCGTTAGGATTCAGTGTTAAATGGCAGATGGGAAAGGCAGAGCCTGATCTCCTTCCCTGCTTAAAGCCAACATAATCTGACCAAGGTAGCTACAGAACAGATTGTAGACATCCACAGGAGCTTCCATGTGGGATTTTTGAGACCTCCTTCTGAATCTTTCCCTGAATGCTCTGATATCATTACAGACCCGGCTCGGCATGCTTTATGGCTAATGAATTAAACGCGTTGAGAGCTTGATCTTATCCCTCTCTTTTCAAAGCATCTTTTCCTAGATACAGCCCATGCTTTACTTGGTATTAGCCTCTTTATGGCTTTGTGAAAAAATATTTAAATAGTATTTTATTGGGATTTTTTCAGGGATTTATAAGAAAAGCAGATTAAATCCCCCCATCCCAATTCTGCTTCCAACACACAACCCCTCTAGACATCAGAAAGACCTGCCTGTTGCTTTTCTGAAAGCAAGGGAAGGCCCATCATTCCGTAATTACTCTCTTGTGCAGATTGGCACAATATCAGAGCTAACACAACAGAGTACATAAAAGACCAGGTTATAACATCTCTGCTGCTGTAAATTGAAATAATAAACTTTGGCAAACAGGAAGGACAGCAAATTCAATCTGACAGTCTTCTCAAAGCAGACTGAGAACAACAGAGGGAAGCTGACTAAAGAGGATTAGAATCTATTTTATTTGATTATTACATCATTGGATGAGGCAACATGTAATGCAATTCCTCCAAATTGTTAATTCAGCGTTCACAAAATAATGGTAGAAATCAAATTTTCATTATGTTCTACATTCAAAATCACTGATTTTCAAGCTGGAAGGGAATTTTCCAACTTCCTTTAGCTTCAAGAATTCTTTCTTTAAGCAAACAGTAGGGTGAAAGTCCAATATGTAAAACAGAGAAAGGGAGCTTGCTCTCTCCCATGGGAGAGCAAGGGCTGTAGCTGTGCCTACTTGTACCATTCCCAGGCCTTCTCAAGGAGCCTTTGGGGAATTCTCAGGTCTCTACTATGGTGTATCATTTGGAAAATGACCAATCCAGGCCATCCCCTTCATTTAAAAGATGTAGATGTTAACTCTTAAGATTTCTAGCTAAAGATAAAGTGAGGGAAGGGGGAAGAAAGGGAAACCACATTCATACAAAGACATCTGTGGGGAGAGCAATAGTATAATAAATACATCGTGTAAAGGGATTATGTGGTAACTGTTAACATTGACCATTTGCTACTTGCCAGAAGTAGTGCTAAGTACATTATGAGCAAGCATTCACATATGTGATTTTCACAAAATCGCTGTGAGGCAGATACTATTATTATTACCATTAAACAGATGAACGTTTAGGCTCAGAAAAGTTAAATGACCAGCCTAGAGGCACACAGCTAAGACGTGGCAGAACTAATTCAAACCCAGGCAAGCTGACTTACGTGGCAATGTGCCACTGTGCTCTTCTAACTGTGCTGTCCACCTCCCTTGCCATCACCACGTTTTTTGTTTTTTGTTTTTTTTGCCCCATCACTTTACCCATAAAACAGTAGGAAGGCACCGTTTTACTGGTTTTTACCATATTCTGTGGACATAATTATGCACATCTCCTACTGGAACTAATATCCTACTCAATGCATCTGTAAAGACTGCCAAGGCTACAGTCCCTATTCTAATCAATCTAGCCAACAAAGACTGCTTCTATTAAGAATAAGATCCTCAAATCCAAAGAAATGACCAAATGACACAGAACTGCACACATCCTGAAAGACAACCTAAAAGCCAAAGTGGGCTTGAAAACCAGAATACACACGTCCTAAGAGGGAAAAGAAAAATAGGTCAGATCAAGCTGGAGCATTTGGGGACAAAACCAGACCTGGATAAATACAGGATGGAAAGAGACAACCAAGAACCGAGTCACAAATAATCATGGCAGGAATCAGAGGAGACAAACTGAGTGTGAGTCAGCAATGAAATACTGTCATCAGGAAAGAGAGGAAATGAGCACAGAATGCCCCGGAAGGAGTGTGACCCTCAAGGACTCCAAAATAAGCCTTCCATTGTCCCATTCATCAGCTTATACCTTAAACATGTTCTGTGTCTAGTACTGGCCATGACAGTTTTTAAATAATGGAGAGAAAATAAAGGCCAAAAAGGCAAAGTTGACTAGAAAGAGGAAAAGAGTTTTCTGGAGGAAGATTAAAAGATGTAATATTATTTAACCTACATGAGATAATATTAAGGATAAAATAAAAAGGAGTGAGGGGAGTTCACAACTGTATAAAATATCCCTACATGAGAATGTTGACCCCTTGCTCTCTATTTACACAAAAGAATTCATTCATTGGTTCACTGAACAAACATTTATCAAGTACCTGCCATGTCCTGAGGATATGAATGTGGATACCATGTCTACTCTGTGCCCTGAAAGGAATTCACAATCTAGTGGAGAGCTAGAAATGTAAATAAATAATTATCGTTTCAGTGAGACAGACAATCATAGAGGCATACGAAGAAGAATGCAGGGACACAAAGGAAGGGTGATAAAAATGCTACCGCAGTGTGGCTGGGGGCAAGGGTGGCAATTGAGCAGGATCTTGAGGGAAGAGTAGGAGATTTTGCAGAAATTCAAGAAAGGGAAAAATATACCAGGCACAGGGAAGAGTATGTGCAAAGTCACAAAAATGGGAAACCATCTCGCACACTCAGGGACTAGCCATTGATGCAGCAAAGCTGGAGATTAGAGTGTAAGAGAAGAAAAGCAGAAGTTAAGCCAGAGGCATAGGCTGAGGCTAGATAACGGAGGTGCACTTAGGTCAGCTAATAAACTGGGTACACACCTAGCTACAACATCTAGCTACAATAGTTACAATGTCTTGCTAGAAAATCAAAACTTCCGTATCAGTTGGAATGGGGTCCCTGGTTGCCATCCTCCACTCCACTGGGACGTTGAGAGCTCCTCACAGCTAAATGGTAATAACTGGGTCTAGGACCTCCAATCTCCTTTCCTGTTCTAGACCAGTGTCCACTTTGATGCCATAATGGTTATTTACAATGTTCAATATCTCCCCTGTTACATTTTGGGACTTTTTCCATATCTGAAGGGGCACAGCTAAAGAGTTTCAAACAAAGATGTCACAGGCTCAGAATGACATAAAAATGTCTTTAAGGGTCCTTGATTGTCAGAGTAACCAAAAACGAACGAAGCTTCTCTCCACGGAGCTATCTAAGAAGACACACTGTTCTTTGTTTGGAGGATGAACAGTTCAACACTGCTGGTCCTGTATATGGACAACTGGGGTGAGATGACTGAAGGGTTTCCACTTCATTGTGAGACTATTCCTGTGTGGCTGAGTCTTCCTCTCACCTCTTTAAAGGAGATGAGATGGGCGGGAGAGCTGTCTGGGGGCTGGCCTCTCTGAGTGACAACCTTTATCTCATAAGCGATAGAGGCATAGACACTGTTTTATGTTGAAATTCTTTTCACACTGCTGTGGCAGGTAACCCCTGGCAGCAGGTAACACCAGGCAGCGGCCTCACCTCCCAGGGTACTCCACACCGTTGCCCTTTCCTCACCAGAGACGCAGCCAGGCTGAAGCGTGGGGCCAACTTAACATCTCAGGAGTCACGAAGGCAAGTGGGGCAGGAGCTACCAAGGGGGAGGAAAGAACTCCAAGGTCATCCAGCAAAACAGGTAACTGCAGCAGGACCACAATCCTCACTTCAGCTCTGAATCTCGCCACTTAAGCTATATCTTTCCAAATGCACTATACTTCACCTAAATTCAATCATTTCCAAATGATACTATAAAAAAATTAAAAGTCAGCTTTTTCTTTAAAAGAAAAAAATTTGCATTTCTTGGTCAATCACATAACCCTAGCCCTGAATTTTCCCCTGCTCGTTTTTTTTCATCTTTAAATTACCTGCTGATCTACTACTGTGCAAGCATTTTTCTCCTCATTTACTGAGGATACCACTTTTTTTCTTCTTTTTTTCTTCCTCCTAATGCTCACCTAATTAACAGTCAAGGAGCTTTGCATACAAAATCTCCAAGCTTTAACATTTTCCTTCTGATTAGAAATTTAAAGAAAGAGCTGTTGAGTTTCAAAAAAAATTTTTTTTCCAGTAGTTTCATCTGCTCAACCATCACACCATCCATCCTGAAATAGGCCAATGTGAGCGACAGCTTCTAAAACTCCCAGAGACTGGGAGACCTCTGCTCCCTGAGACGATCCCTGGATGTTTCAGGAGTAGCGTCCTTTAAGACCACACTGTGGCCATATGAGCTTCATCACAGGTAACGTAACATACCAGAAGCATCTTCAGAAAAACCTCTATTCAATTAATCTCTTTTTATTGTGCTATCCTCAAGAGTTATTACAAAGCCATGTGTTCAAACTTTTATTTATTCACTCAACAATCATTTGTTGAGTAGATGCTAGACACTGAACTAAGTGCTGGAATATCATGGTGAGCAGAAAATGTGATCCTTTACCTAAAGGAGTTTACAGTCTATAACAGCAGCTTTCAACCTTGGTTGCATATTGGAATCATCCAGGGAGTTTTCACAATTCCCAGTGCACAGCCAACCCCAGGCCAATAAAATCAAAAGCTCCTGAGGTGAGGCCCACACATGAATATGTTTTAAAGGTCCCCAAAAGATTCCAAAGGGTAACTAAGGTTGAGAACTAGACATATCAGTCAAATAATCATACAAATAGATGTAAAATTATAATATTAATAAAGGCTATAAAGAATTAGTCACATTTTGAGAAGGCTTCAACGCACTCATTTATATATGCAACCAAGATTTGCTGAGCCTCTGCTGCTTGTTAGAAACTACAAAGGTAACATAACTAAGGGCCATAACCTGAAGACCATCCAGCCATCCGTGGTGGTAATGGGTCAGAAGTGAACACCGAGCAATAGGGGAGTTCTGGTCATTCCCACCTGCTCCAGTGCGTGAACCCATGTGATTCACAGCAGGCAGGAACACTGACCACGGGGCACAAGTAAAACTGAGAGCCTGCCCCTCCTAAACGCTGGCAGGAGATCTGAGCAATGCCACTTGATTGAAATTCAGTGCTTAGGGGACCAACTGGAGTAGAGGGAAGTGGTAGATAATCTGGGTTGACAAGAGATATCCAGGAGGAGGAAACAGAAAGCCTGATCTATTAGGTCTGTTAGCTGATTTATAAAGGAAAGTAAATTCTGTAAGGCTCTAAGCAAGACTGTCTCGGATTTGCTAAGGGATATGTGTAGAATCCTTATATAATGGGCTGCTTTAAATAAACAAACAGCATTCTGACTTTACAAAAGCTTGTAGATACTGGAGAGGTTATTAAAATAAGAGAGGTGGTGATTCAGCCCCACCACTGCTGCCCAGACAGCCCCCCCCAGATTTGAATGCCATCTTGCTCTTACTTGTTTGAAGGATGGTCCTTCAAGAGGATACAGTCTTTTTTCTTGTTTCATTCTGTGATTCTTTTCGTTGTATCAAATAGAACTGCCCCTTAAAAAGCTCTTATTTGTTTGTTATATTCTTCTACTTTTTTTATGTTTCGTGTCTTTACATTGTAAACCCGACTTCGTAAGGTAACTACAGCAACCATCTAATTGTCACAAAACAGATAATGTTCAATATTAAGGATCAGTGATACATGGGTATATACTTATCTTTAATGAGAAATGATTTTTTTTAAATCCTGCACCATCCAATTTTTAATTACATAATGATGATATCATATTTGTTTTTTTAAAACACGTTAGGAAGCAAATGGGCTGAGAATTTTCCATGCTTCCTAAGATCCCAAGGAGAGAGTAGCTAAGACTATATTTGATTCCAAAGGGGAAGAGAGCTTCATTTTTAATAAGTACAGAAGATTTGGATTTAATTTAAACAGAACACAAAATCCACACTGTGAACTTACCAGCTCTGATGCCACATCATTTGTCTGTCCCGTGAAGGATTAGACTCTAAGTCTCGTTTTCTGAGGAATGGCACAAAATGGAACCCAGAAGCTTTGCAGGAACAGAGTGCTAGGAAAGACTCTCCATTCACACAAATCCTCTCTTAATATAAAATGTAATAAATAAATGTGGAAACAGGGGGAAAAAAACATAAGATGAATCTGTACGGTTACTACCCAAAGCTCATGCCATCATATTCTATACTAAAGGTAGAAAATTTGACACAGAGCTTCCTAGAAATTAGCCAAGTCCATAAGGTGATACTCGGCAGTTTCCTCAGGCTGTTGAAGCCCTATCTGCTCTACCGAAGAGCTCAAAGAATTCTCCTGCCATGTCATTTAAAATGTCTCTACCATCACAAGCTCAACGCTCCGTCCTGTCATCTTGAAACAACCCAGCCCAATGCTATCCATTATAGCCTGTATTCAGCTAGACCCTGAATTATATATTCCAAAATAGGATTATACACATTTTATGTGGTGTGGTTAACATTCACCACAAACACCAAGACAATTTCCCAGTTCTTATGTTATAATATGGTTCTACCTAGTGATTTTAAGATTGTTGTAAAAAGCATTTGCTCCTCAGGCCACCTTTTGTAAAGCAATATCTGACCAGCATATATGGAATTTTTTTTAAAACACAAGGCCTGGTTAGGATTTCACAAAGGACTGTATCTCCACAGTAGAAATAAACTATAATAAAGCAAATCATTTTAATAGGACAAACTAGAGTTATTAAACTAAACACACAAAAGTCAAACTGCAAAATAGTGTATGTAAAATTTTTCTCAATTCTTCCTTCCTTTTTTTCCTGAGGACATGCTTTTCATAACTTAGTCATGTGTGGCCATGTCACCTAAACTCAAATCTAAAGTTTTCCTTCCTTTGTAGATTATCACAACTTTATTCGAAATACAAAATCAAAATTCCTAAGATCAATGTTTTTCAAAGGACAAGGAGCTCACTACTCAACCCAAGCACACACCACCCTTGAAAAACGAATGAACTGAGGTTGGGTTAGTTTAGGATATAGTGCCTGCAAAAACAAACATGTCATTAGCTTGTCCTATTCCCCAACTGTCTTAATATTTGGCTTGTGAGAAAACAAAACTAAAACAGACAAAAACTTTTAGTGGACTTAAGTAAGCAGACCACTACATGGCAAATTCTGACTCAGTGATACTTTCACAAATTCAGACTAAAACTAAAACAAAATAGTGTGCATTAAGACAAGACAGAGTTGGACTTTTATGGAAGTTTGGAGTCAAATATGCCAAGTCTATTTATCTAAAGATGTAGTTGAAAAGGCTTGAAACTACAAGAATCAAAAGAATTCCAGTCAGCATTTCTCAGGCGGGAAAGGTACACATCACAGAAGCAATAACTCTCATGTCTCGGGATCACTGAGAATGCTCTCTTCCTTCAAGTAAACTCCACTTTACCTAACCCTAGGAGGGTCTTGTATGGCAAGAGCAACCTGCCCCAAAGTGATTTTTCACTAAGACAGCTACTTTAGAAAGATGCTATAACACTGACCGTCAGAAAGGGATGTCACTGAGCATAGATGAGGAAGCGTAAAATTTTCCTTCTTAGAGTCAAGCTCTACATATCTGAAGGACTTAAGATAATAATCAACATATGTTACATATCTGAGCACTCTGTTCTTTTGACAAACAATAATTTTTATAAAGGAAAATAAATGTGCTTAGAATTTTGCACAAATTTAGAGTGAACAGAAGGTCCAAAAAATAATAGTTTCTGCATGCCATGCATATTGCCCAGTATGCTGGATATCTTCTTCTTGTCTCCCTTATTATTCACCCTCTGCCAACCTGTTTAGTGACCGGGGAGGCTAATCCACATGGACTGCGTCAGTGAGCTCCCTTCATCTCTGGTTCCCAGCTGAGGTAGGTCAATGGAAGTTAAGGTCAGGCGATCAGGGGCAGAAGGAGAGCAGAGGTAGGAAGCTGTGGGGGGGGGGGGAGGATATGAAATACGAAAGTGAGTAGGGACCAAATTAGAAAGATGGAAAGAGCTGAGAAAGATGGAGACACCAAAGCAGAAAGAGGAATTAAATATGATGCAGGGAGCCTAAAGGGAGGCAATAAAGTAAAGGATGAGAAACCCAGGAGGTGGGCTTAGCTCTCCCGGGGAGGCAAGACCCAGGCAGAGAGAAGAGCTGCTTAGGCACGTTGCATAAGGGGTGGGGCTGTGCTGGCGGATTTGTGTGCCTGAATGCCAGCTGACAGTGATACTGTCAAAGGGAGCTGGTTGAAGCACCTTCGTTTTCAAAACAAGGTTTTTATCAGCCTCAGAGAGCTGCTTTAGACACGGCATAACAATCCTTGTTACAGGCCATAGTTGAAGAGAAGTGTTTCTCTTTCCCTCTTTCCAGGTGCAAAGAGGAAGCCTGAATAAATGGTTCATGAGTCCACTGCAATGCCACACTTCAAGTGTTTCATTTTAATACAATCTGTTTTGAGAAGAGATGAAGGAATCAGGAGGTTATTATGTCCAGAAATACATAAATATTTTAATCTGACTGGAGATATAAATCTGTACTGTAATCCCTGATTTCTTCCAGTCACCCCAAACCATTCTTATTATTCAAAAGCACTCATCAAATTCTACTTCATGAAGGAAAACATCTAGTGCCGAAGACTATTACATATTCCCAACATACTCCCCCAAACTTGAATGATAAGCAATTGTGTTCCCCTGGATGTGCCTGTGAAGTTGAGCAAAGAAGAACATAAAATAACAGGAAGAACAGGAAGAAAACAAACCAAAAGCTAAAATTATCAGTGGAACTGATTAGCATATGTATAAGAGACACTTGTACAGATGCGGGATGCTTTCTTTAGAATGTAAGTTCTCAGAGCAGTGATTCTTAATCAGTTTTGGAGTTGTCACATCCTATCATCATTTATTTGCCTTTTATGATCACCAACCTCCTTCCAAAAGCATATTTTTAAATGAGAGGGAGTAATTTTATTCTCAAGCATTTGCTTTTATTTTTACTCTCCTTGAGAATCACCCTAGAGGATCATACCAGTCGATACAGTTATCAGTGGGTAAGAATCCAGAGGCTTTTGCTCTTTGCCTTTTTTCTTTCCTATGGTGGGTATTGTAAAATAGCCACAGCTACAGCAATGAGTGTGGACAGAAGGAAGAAAGCTGTAGTGAGAGCTGTTTTTACAAGAAATCTTCAAAGTCTAGATAGGATTCGAAATCTGGATAGGACATTTTGAAATAGACCCAGAAGAGGAGGGGATGAACACCGACGTACTTTGCCCACGAACACTTGTATACCATTCTATTTCGGCAAATTTTGTGAATCCTGAAAATCAGTCTCCACGGAGGTTACTTCAGTGATTTACCTCATTGCAGACTCCATCATGCTAAGCCGTCTTCATGGACTTTATTGATTATTTGAGTGAATGTGAAAGAAAAGCAGCCCTATACAGAACATGTGGTTTTGAAATTTATTTAAGGTACGGCTTAACTCTTCCTGTAAGATTTTGTTAGAAGCTCGCTGTATGGAAGGAAATGCGGGACATGATGCCAAGTAATTCAACTCCTCTGGGGAAGGCAGGTCTTCCTAAACAGGTTTCTTAGAATCAGAGCTGGAAGAGACCTTTTCTGTTGCATAGGAATGTGCGTCCAGAAATATAACTTGAGACTACATACTACCCTGTGTTTCTTCCAATGAATTTTAAATGCTTATTAATCTTCATGACCCTTTTGCCAGGTGTGTAGCCACCAGATGTCAATTGCAGTTACCAAACAAAAACTGCTGAAAGAAGAAATGTCAAATCCTAGATCATAAAACAAGCCAAAATACCCGTTGCTTGATGGTTTCTACCCATGCTCTCCAGTGATTCTTTCTCTCACTAGCAGACCGATAGGTCTCCAAAGGGCGTGGAAAACTTTATCAGGGAAGTCTCCAGGGGGATGGTGTCAGCGCACAACACTGATGAAACCCTACTGTGATGTCTATCTTAGAGCTAGAGAAGGAACATAAGATAGTTGTCCATATCACAACCCAAAGACTGAGGAACACTTGCCTATGTGTTACCAGAACAAGGGATCTGTTTGGCCCATTTGGGGGGGAAAAAAGGCCTTTTGAATTGTCTGGTCATTTGCGCAATCAGGTCTGGTTATTGATTTTGTAATTCCAGACAGACACAGATCAGTTTTACTTTTTATCTACAAAATGATCAATGCAACCAACACTTCTGCTCCCCTCCTGGGGGAAAACAGTCTTGAAATTCCTTAAAAATAAACTTTGCATTTTAGTCAGAGCAAAATGCAAAGACAGATGAAGCATTATAATATCATTGCAGAGCAAATGCTTAAATTCCATTTAGAGGAAATGTCATCACTGCATATCACGTTTCCTGTTGAAGGCTACATCGGTGTCATCAGAATGATGCCACCAAGACAAAGAGCAAAGAGAAGGCTGGGCCTAAAGATAGGGAAAGAAGCTCGAGGCAGATATAATGAAAAAGGGAATAATCTTACAGCTAAACAGCTTACTTTTCAAAGGCAGCACAAGGGCAAAATACTTTGTGCAAAGAGAAAATTAGTTTCCAAAGTGTATGCATTCTACAAAGAGGCAAGTTAATTATTCAAAGCAGAGGTCCATGAATTCCCACAATCTAGTCATTCTATTCTGACACATTCAGGTCCAGTGAGCTGCTTCTTATCACTAAGACTTTGATAATTGGCTTAGACATATCAAATAAACTTTCTGGAGAATTCAGTCGTAAGCAGGTATGACATCCTAATAGGGGTTTTTATTAGGCCTTTTTCTGCGCAGTAATGTATTAGCAATCACTGTGACATTTTCTGCTCTGGGGGGTTTTGGCCTTACTCGTTTTTTACACTTGCTAGAAAATAAATTTATTCACGGTAGAGATCTAATCCAATACACTACTTTGTTTACCCTGGTTTCTAAAGGAACAGGCCTCTCAGAATTAATGAAAAGTGACATAAACATCATAGAAGAAAATGCACTGTCTTCAGCCAGGCATAACTGAATAGCAAGAATCCCTTCTGACTCCACAAACCTGGGAATTCAGTCAGTACAGCTTTGGTGTCCCTTTTCCTGATCCCACTTTTGCGGGAAAAAAATCATAACCAATAGCATGCGTGGATTAAATTTCTCCTCTTTAGCAACAAATGAGGTTCAAAAAAATTTCCCTGAGAAAATACCTATTGGATATTGTCTAATATATTGCAATTTGTTCTTTTGCTTTAATATTCCTATTAACAAAAAAATTTTCTAATGTCTTATTGCTGTATATTTACATAATGAGAGTGGAGTTATTATATGGGTGGAGCTCAATGTGGAATAAAAAGGGAGCCTACCTACAAGCAAGGATGCACAGGGCAGAACAGATGATAAAATCCAGTATCTTCTTACCTTCTTTCACTCTCTTCACTTGTGAGAACATTACTAATGGGAAGGGACATGAAGCACCATCAAAGTATTAGTAGTTTGGTCACAGTGAAGAACATGTTGGGATAATATTAAGGTACTTTTATCACATAAAAAGGAGCATCCACAGAGACCATCTTTGTAAAATCTCTATAATTTAATGCTAAATATTTTACCACCAGCTCCCCACTTCCCACTTTAATGAAGACAAAGGTAATATGGAGTAATACACAGGAAATCTAAGTAACCATTGGTTTTCTTTCTCCTTCCTCATCTAAACTCTTTTTGCCCTGATATATGTTCTAATTCAGAAACACTGGCAAGGTCTAGCATCCCCTCAAAATATCTCCAATACCTGCTGGCTGATGCCTGAAATTTCCTAGTTAAACCCTTAAGATAACTTTGTTCAGTGTTAAAATTGAAGTATTTCTGTGAAAGATATTACGTTAAAGTTTGATCAATTATTTATGTCTTCATACAGACTATCCAGCCCCCCTTCCTATCTCCACATTCCTGACTTGGTAGGAGTGGAGCAAGACCCAAGAAGTTGTATTTTAAACAAACTTTCTAGATGATTCTGCTGTGCACTGAAGTTTGAGAACCACTGCCTTGGTGAATGAGTTGTAAAGCTCTTGTGAGAATAGGCATTGGGGAAAAGAAGGGAACTGAATTTAACGGATGACTCATATCCATCAGGAACCAGGCTAGGCAATAAATACATGCTATTTCATTTCATCTTCACCTCCTCTGTGAAAAGACTTTTATTATTCCCATTTTACAGATGAGAAAACTTAACCTCAGAAAAATTTAATACCCAGCCAATGATTACATGGCTAAGAAAACTAGCATTAGAATCCATACCTCTAGTAATAGAAGCAGTGGTTATATAATATTCATAGGCTTTCAGAGATGAAGGAAATGGTGACGATGCCATCTTACTGAACATATGTTCTGAGTTTGGCAGCTTATTAGGCATTTTCCATATATGGCCTTACTATTC
Source organism: Phocoena phocoena (assembly GCF_963924675.1). Taxonomy (NCBI): domain Eukaryota; kingdom Metazoa; phylum Chordata; class Mammalia; order Artiodactyla; family Phocoenidae; genus Phocoena; species Phocoena phocoena. Next base: position 40,905,534 of record NC_089224.1, on the reverse strand, counting down.
TTACAACTACCCTTTGAGATAATTAGTATTAATTTCATTTTATATGTGAGGAAACTAAATCTTAGAGAAGTCATATAACTTGTCCAAGTACACATACCTGTACTATGTAAGTAGAGAAGCTAAAATTCAAACCCAGATGCTGTGCTCATTCCCATAGACACTGCTGTGAGAGTCCTTAGTATCTGAAGGGTGAAAATAGTCACTGTGGTAGGCAGAATACTTGCCCTTCAAAGATACCTACGTACCTAGTGTTCAGAACCTGTGAATATGTTAGGTTTCGTGTCAAGGAGAATTAAGATTGCAGGTAGAATTAAGGTTGCTAGTTAGCTGACCTTGTGACAGAGGATTATTCTGGATCATCCAAGTGGGCCCAATGTATCACAAAGTTCCTTAGTAGGAAAGGGAAGCAGAAGAAAGACAGCCAGAGGAATGGCAGCAAGAGAAGAACTCTACCCAAGCATGTTGGCTTTGAAGATGACCAGAAGCCAAGGAATACAGCCTCTAGAAGCTGTGAAAGACAGGGAAATCCATTCTCCCTTAGAGCCTCCAGAAGGAATGCAGCCCTGCCATCACCTTGAATTTTAGCCCAGTGAGACTCATCTCAGATTCCTGACTTCCAGAACTATAAAATAATAAATGTGCATTATTTTAAGCTACTAAGTTTGTGATAATTTGTTATATATTTGTTATATCAATAGGAAACCAATACAGAATCTCTCCAAGTTAGAAAGAGAGTGGAGACTTGCTCCACAATTGTGTTAGAGTTAGCCCTACCAAATTTAACTGAGTGACTGATACACATATCATAGTCGACCATGATTTGTGGCAGACACACTCAGTTACCCACTGAACGGCCATTCCTTTCCTTCTCTCTTGCTTTACAGGACCTCAGTTCAGGTTGGATCTCAGGCAGCCAGGTACTTCAGGAGAGATGGCCACTCCCAAGGCTCAGAGGATGCCTGGATTAATCTTAGTCAGTTGTGTTAGTTCTAGTCCTCTTAGAGTCAGTGGTTTAGAAGAAGAACTACAACATAATCCTGGACATGAGGAAGGAGGGAAAGTCTGAAGAGGGGCTTCTGGAAAAGTTTTCCTATTCTTCAAAAGGCCCATGAGAAAAGACTCCTTTCTCTTTCTGGCCTTTGGTTGCTGTTCTGTGCTTGAAGCTGCTGTAGAAAGCTGGCACAGATTAGGAGACAAGCCTGGCAACTAAAGTCAACACGTTGTGGGTTCAGCTCATGATGGCAGAGTAGAAGGACGTGCACTCACCTCTTCTTACGAGAACACCGGAATCACAACTAACTGCTGAACAACCATCAACACCAAAAAAGACACCCTACTTCCAAAGACAAAGGAGAAACCGCAACGAGATGGTAGGAGGGGCGCAATCGTGATAAAATCAAATACCATACCTGCTGGGTGGGCGACCCACAAACTGGAAAACAATTATACCGCAGAAGCTCTCCACTGGAGTGAAAGTTCTGAGCACCACATCAGGCTTCCCAGCCCGGGGGTCTGGCAACAGGAGGAGGAGTACCCAGAGAATCCAGCTTTGAAAGCCAGCAGGATTTGACTGCAGGACTTCCACAGGACTGGAGGAAACAGAAATTCCACTCTTCGAGGCTACACAAATAAGTATTATGTGCACCAGTAACCAGGGGAAGAAAGCAGTGACCCCATAAAGACTGGGCCAGACCTACGTGCTAGTATTGGAGGGTCTCCTACAGAGGTGGAGGACAGCTGTGGCTCATTGTGGGGACAATGACACTGGAAGAAGCAGTTCTGGGAAGTACTCATTAGTGTGAACCCTCCTGGAGGTCACTATTAGCCCCACCAAACAGCCTGTAGGCTCCAGTACTGGGTCACCTCAGGCCAAACAACCAACAGGGAGGGGACAGGGCCCCATTCATCAGCAGACAAGCAGATTATAGTTTTACTGAGGAGGTCCTGCCCACCAGAGGGACAAGACCCAGCCCTACCCACCACCAGTCCCTCCCATCAGGAAGCTTGCACGAGTTTCTTGGATAGTTTCTTGCCCTCATCCACCAGAGGGCAGACAGCAGAAGCAAGAAGAACTACAATCCAGCAGCCTGTGGAACAAAACCACAATCACAGAAAGTTACACAAAACGAAACGGCAGAGGATTATGTCCCAGGTGAAGGAACAAGATAACACCCCAGAAAAACGACTAACTGAAGTGGAGAGGCAATCTTCCAGAAAAAGAATTCAGAATAATAATCACGAAGATGATTCAGGATCTCGGAAAAAGAATGGAGGCAAGGATCAACAAGATGCAAGAAATGTTTAACAAAGACCTAGAAAAACTAAAGAACAAACAAACAGAGATGAACAATATAATAACTGAAATGAAAAATACACTAGAAGGGATCAAGAGCAGAATAACTGAGGCAGAAGAACAGATAAGTGACCTGGAAGACAGAATGTTGGAAATCACTGCTGTAGAACAGAATAAAGAAAAAAGAATGAAAAGAAATGAAGACAGCCTAAGAGCCCTCTGGGACAACATTAAATGCACCAACATTCGCGTTATAGGGGTCCCAGAAGATGAGAGAGAGAAAAGACCTGAGAAAATATTTGAAGAGATATTAGCTGAAAACTTCCCTAACATGGGAAAGGAAACAGTCACTCAAGTCCAGGAAGCGCAGAGTCCCAGGCAGGATAAACCCAAGGAGGCACATGCTGAGACACACAGTAATCAAACTGACAAAAATTAAAGATAAAGAAAAAATATTAAAAGCAAAAAGGGAAAAATGATAAATAACATACAAGGGAACTCCCATAAGGTTATCAGCTGATTTTCAGCAGAAACTCTGCAGGCCAGAACGGAGTGGCACAAAATATTTTAAATGATGAAAGAAAAGAACCTACAACTGAAAATATTCTACCCAGCAAGGCTCTCATTCAGATTTGATGGAAAAATCAAAAGCTTTACAGACAAGCAAAAGCCAAGTGAATTCAGTACCACCAGACCAGCTTTGCAACAAATGCTAAAGGAATTCCTCTGGGTGGGAAAGGAACCAGAAACTTAAAACAACCTTGTACATATATAGACTGCTGTATCAAAACCTCATGGGAACAGCAAACCCAAAAACACACAAAAAAGAAAAAGCAACCCAAACACAACAATAAAGAGGGTCATTAAACCACAAGAGAAGAGAACAAGAGAGGAAGAGAAGAAAAAAGACCTACAAAAACAAATCCAAATCAATTAAGAAAATGGCAATAGGAACATACATATCCATAATTACCTTAAATGTAAATGGATTAAATGCTCCAACCAGACACAGACTGGCTGAATGGATACAAAAACAAGATCCATATATATGTTGTCTACAAGAGACCCACTTCAGACCTAGGGACATATACAGACTGAAAGTGTGGGGATGGAAAAAGATATTCCATGCAAATGGAAATCAAAAAAAAAAGCTGGAGTAGCAATACTCATATCAGACAAAATAGACTTTAAAATAAAGCCTGCTATAAGAAACAAAGGACACTACATAATGATCAAAGGATGAATCCAAGAAGAAGATATAACAATTGTAAATATATATACACCCAACATAGGAGCAACGCAATACACAAGGTAAATACTAACAGTCATAAAGAGAGAAATCAACAGTAACACAATAATAGTGGGGGACTTTAACACCCCACTTTCATCAATGGACAGATCATCCAGACAGAAAATCAAAAAGGAAACACAGGCCTTAAACGACACATTAGACCAGATGGACTTAATTGATATTTATAGAGCATTCCATCCAAAAGCAGCAGAAAACACATTCTTCACAAGTTCACATGAAACATTCTCCAGGATTGACCACATGCTGGGCCACAAAGCGAGCCTCGGTAAATTTAAAGAAAACTGAACTCATATCAAGCATCTTTTCCGACCACAACACTACGAGATTAGAATCAACTACCAGAAAAAAAACTGTAAAAAACACAAACACCCATGGAGGCTAAACAATATGCTACTAAACAACCAGTGGATCACTGAAGAAATCACAGAGGAAATCAAAAAATACCTAGAGGAAGATGGCGGAAGAGTAAGACGCGGAGATCGCCTTCCTCCCCACGGATACACCAGAAATACATCCACACGTGGAACAACTCCTACAGAACTCCTACTGAAGGCTGGCAGAAGACCTCAGACCTCCCAAAAGGCAAGAAACTCCCCACGTAACTGGGTAGGGCAAAAGAAAAAACAGAGACAAAAGAATAAGGACGGCACCTGCACCAGTGGGAGGGAGCTGTGAAGGAGGAAAAGTTTCCACACACTAGGAAGCCCCTCCGCGGGCGGAGACTGCGGGAGGCAGAGGGGGGAGTTTCGGGACCGCGGAGTAGTGCACAGCGACGGGTGCGGAGGGCAAAGCGGGGAGATTCCTGCACAGACGATCGGTGCCGACCAGCACTCACCAACCCGAGAGGCTTGCTGCTCACCCACCGGGGCGGGCGGGGCTGCGAGCTGAGGCTCGGGTTTTGGTTTTGGACGGAGCTCAGGGAGAGGACTGGGGTTGGCGGCTTGAACATAGCCTGAAGGGGTTAGTGCACCACGACTAGCCGGGAGGGAGTTCGGGGAAAAGCCTGCACCGGCCGAAGAGGCAAGAGACTTTTTCTTCCCTCTTTGTTTCCTGGTGCGCGAGGAGAGGGGTTTAAGAGCGCTGCTTAAAGGAACTCCAGAGACGGGCGCGAGCCGCGGCTAAAAGCGCGAACCCCAGAGACGGGCGCGAGCCGCGGCTGAGGGCGCGAGCCCCCGAGACGGGCGCGAGCCGCGGCTAAAACCGCGGAGCCCAGAGACGGGCGGGAGACGCTAAGGCTGCTGCTGCCGCCACCAAGGGGCCTGTGTGCGAGCACAGGTCACTCTCCACACCCCTCTTCCGCGGAGCCTGTGCAGCCCGCCACTGCCAGGTTCCCGGGATCCAGGGACAACTTCCCCGGGAGTACGCACGGCGGGTCTCAGGCTGGTGCAACATCACGCCGGCCTCTGCCGCAACGTCACGCTGCCTCTGCAGCCGCAGGCCCGCCCCGCACGTAGTGCCCCTCCTACCCCCATCCCCCAACCCCCGGCCTGAGTGAGCCGGAGGCCCCGAATCAGCGGCTCCTTTAACCCCGTCCTGTCTGAGCGAAAAAACAGACGCCCTCCAGCGACCTACACGCAGAGGCAGGGCCAAATCCAAAGCTGAGCTCCTGTGAGCTGTGAGAACAAAGAAGAGAAAGGGAAATCTCTCCCAGCAGCCACAGAAGCAGCGGATTAAAGCTCCACAATCAACTTGATATACCCTGCATCTGTGGAATACCTGAATAGACAAGGAATGATCCCAAATTGAAGAGGTGGAATTTAGGAGCGAGATCTATGATTTTTTTCCCTTTTCCTCTTTTTGTGAATGTGTACGTGTATGCTTCTGTGTGAGATCCTGTCTGTATACTCTTGCTTCCACCATTTGTCCTAGGGCTCTATCCGTCCATGACTTTTTTTTAAAAATTCTTTTTCTTAATAATTAAGTTTAATTGTAATAACTTTATTATACTTTACCTTCGTTCTTTCTTTCTTTCCTTCCTTCCTTCCCTCCTTTAGACAACGAATCACCCCAAATTGAGGAGGTGGTCTCAGGGAGCAGGATTTATGATTTTTCCCCCTTTACCTCTTTTTGTGAAGGTGTATGTGTATGCTTCTGTGTAAGATTTTCTCTGTATAGCTTTGCTTCCAACATTTATCCTAAGGTTCTATCCGTCCCTGTTTTTTTTTTTTTTTCCTAAATATTTTTTAATTCAATAACTATATTATACTTTATTTTATTTTTACTGTATCATCTTTCTTTCTTTTTTCCTTCTTTCCCTCCTTCCTTCCTTCCTCCCTCCCTCCCTCCCTCCCTCCTTTCTTTCCTTCTTTGCTTCTTTCTTCCTTCCTTCCTTTCCTCCTTTCCTTCTTTCTTTACTCATACTTCTACTAATTCTCCCTACTTTTTCTCCCTTTTATTCTGAGCTGTGTGGATGAAAGGCTCTTGGTGCTCCAGCCAGGAGTCAGGGCTCTGCCTCTGAGGTAGGAGAGCCAACTTCAGGACACTGGTCAACAAGAGACCTCCCAGCTCCACATAATATTAAACGGTGGAAATATCCCAGAGACCTCCATCTTAACACCAGCACCCAGCTTCACTCAACGACCAGCAAGCCACAGTGCTGGACAACCTATGCCAAACAACTAGCAAAACAGGAACACAACCCCACCCATTAACAGAGAGGCTGCCTAAAATCATAATAAGGCCACAGACACCCCAAAACACACCACCAGACGTGAACCTGCCCACTAGAGAGACAAGATCCAGCCTCATCCAGCACAACACAGGCACTAGTTCCCTCCACCAGGAAGCCTACACAACCCACTGAAACAACCTTAGCCACTGGAGACAGACATCAAAAACAACGGGAACTACGAAAGTGCAGCCTGCAAAAAGGAGACCCCAAACACAGTAAGATAAGCAAAATGAGAAGACAGAAAAACACACAGCAGATGAAGGAGCAAGATAATAACCCACCAGACCTAACAAATGAAGAGGAAATAGGCAATCTACCTGAAAAAGAATTCAGAATAATGATAGTAAGGATGATCCGAAATCTTGGAAGTAGAATGGACAAAATGCAAGAAACAGTTAACAAGGACCTACAAGAACTAAAGATGAAACAAGCAACGATGAACAATGCAATAAATGAAATTAAAATCACTCTAGATAGGATCAATAGCAGAATAACTGAGGCAGAAGAACGGATAAGTGACCTGGAAGATAAAGTAGTGGAAATAACTACTGCAGAACAGAATAAAGAAAAAAGAATGAAAAGAACTGAGGACAGTCTCAGAGACCTCTGGGACAACATGAAACGCACCAACATTCGAATTATAGGGGTTCCAGAAGAAGAAGAAAGAAAGAAAGGGACTGAGAAAATATTTGAAGAGATTATAGTTGAAAACTTCCCTAATATGGGAAAGGAAATAGTTAATCAAGTCCAGGAAGCACAGAGGGTCCCATACAGGATAAATACAAGGAGAAACACGCCAAGACACATATTAATCAAACTGTCAAAAATTAAATACAAAGAAAGCATATTAAAAGCAGCAAGGGAAAAACAACAAATAACACACAAGGGAATCCCCATAAGGTTAACAGCTGATCTCTCAGCAGAAACCCTACAAGCCAGAAGGGAGTGGCAGGACATACTGAAAGTGATGAAGGAAAATAGCCTGCAACCAAGACTACTCTACCCAGCAAGGATCTCATTCACATTTGATGGAGAAATTAAAACCTTTACAGACAAGCAAAAGCTGAGAGAGTTCAGCACCACCAAACCAGCTTTACAACAAATACTAAAGGAACTTCTCTAGACACGAAACACAAGAGAAGGAAATGACCTATAGTAGCGAACCCAAAACAATATATAAAATGGAAATAGGAACATACATATCGATAATTACCTTAAATGTAAATGGACTAAATGCTCCCACCAAAAGACACAGATTGGCTGAATGGATACAAAAACAAGACCCTTATATATGCTGTCTACAAGAGACCCACTTCAGAACTAGAGACACATACAGACTGAAAGTAAGGGGATGGAAAAAGATATTCCATGCAAATGGAAACCAAAAGAAAGCTGGAGTAGCAATTCTCATATCAGACAAAATAGACTTTAAAATAAGGACTATTAAAAGGGACAAAGAAGGACACTACATAATGATCAAGGGATCGATCCAAGAAGAAGATATAACAATTGTAAATATTTATGCACCCAACATAGGAGCACCTCAATACATAAGGCAAATACTAACAACCATAAAAGGGGAGATCAACAGTAACACATTCATAGTAGGGGACTTTAACACCCCACTTTCACCCATGGACAGATCATCCAAAATGAAAATAAATAAGGAAACACAAGCTTTAAATGATACATTAAACAAGATGGACTTAATTGATATTTATAGGACACTCCATCCAAAAACAACAGAATACACATTTTTCTCAAGTGCTCATGGAACATTCTCCAGGATAGATCATATCTTGGGTCACAAATCAAGCCTTGGTAAATTTAAGAAAACTGAAATTGTATCAAGTATCTTTTCCGACCACAACGCCATGAGACTAGATATCAATTACAGGAAAAGATCTGTAAAATATACAAACACATGGAGGCTAAACAATACACTACTTAATAATGAAGTGATCACTGAAGAAATCAAAGAGGAAATAAAAAAATACCTAGAAACAAATGACAGTGGAGACACAACGACCCAAAACCTATGGGATGCAGCAAAAGCAGTTCTAAGGGGGAAGTTTATAGCAATACAAGCCCACCTTAAGAAGCAGGAAACATCTCGAATAAACAACCTAACCTTGCACCTCAAGCAATTAGAGAAAGAAGAACAAAAAAACCCCAAAGCTAGCAGAAGGAAAGAAATCATAAAAATCAGATCAGAAATAAATGAAAAAGAAATGAAGGAAACAATAGCAAAGATCAATAAAACTAAAAGCTGGTTCTTTGAGAAGATAAACAAAATAGATAAACCACTAGCCAGACTCATCAATAAAAAAAGGGAGAAGACTCAAATCAATAGAATTAGAAATGAAAAAGGAGAAGTAACAACTGACACTGCAGAAATAAAAAAAATCATGAGAGATTACTACAAGCAACTCTATGCCAATAAAATGGACAATCTGGAAGAAATGGACAAATTCTTAGAAATGCACAACCTGCCAAGACTGAATCAGGAAGAAATAGAAAATATGAACAGACCAATCACAAGCACTGAAATTGAAACTGTGATTAAAAACCTTCCAACAAACAAAAGCCCAGGACCAGATGGCTTCACAGGTGAATTCTATCAAACGTTTAGAGAAGAGCTAACACCTACCCTTCTCAAACTCTTCCAAAATATAGCAGAGGGAGGAACACTCCCAAATTCCTTCTACGAGGCCACCATCACCTTGATACCAAAACCAGACAAGGATGTCACAAAGAAAGAAAACTACAGGCCAATATCACTGATGAACATAGATGCAAAAATCCTCAACAAAATACTAGCAAACAGAATCCAACAGCACATTAAAAGGATCATACACCATGATCAAGTGGGGTTTATTCCAGGAATGCAAGGATTCTTCAATATACGCAAATCTATCAATGTGATAAACCATATTAACAAATTGAAGGAGAAAAACCATATGATCATCTCAATAGATGCAGAGAAAGCTTTCGACAAAATTCAACACCCATTTATGATAAAAACCCTCCAGAAAGTAGGCATAGAGGGAACTTTCCTCAACATAATAAAGGCCATATATGACAAGCCCACAGCAAACATCATCCTCAATGGTGAAAAACTGAAGGCATTTCCACTAAGATCAGGAACAAGACAAGGTTGCCCACTCTCACCACTCTTATTCAACATAGTTTTGGAAGTTTTAGCCACAGCAATCAGAGAAGAAAAGGAAATAAAAGGAATCCACATCGGAAAAGAAGAAGTAAAGCTGTCACTGTTTGCAGATGACATGATACTATACATAGAGAATCCTAAAGATGCTACCAGAAAACTACTAGAGCTAATCAATGAATTTGGTAAAGTAGCAGGATACAAAATTAATGCACAGAAATCTCTGGCATTCCTATATACTAATGATGAAAAATCTGAAAGTGAAATCAAGAAAACACTCCCATTTACCATTGCAACAAAAAGAATAAAATATCTAGGAATAAACCTACCTAAGGATACGAAAGACCTGTATGCAGAAAATTATAAGACACTGATGAAAGAAATTAAAGATGATACAAATAGATGGAGAGATATACCATGTTCTTGGATGGGAAGAATCAACATTGTGAAAATGACTCTACTACCCAAAGCAATCTACAGATTCAATGCAATCCCTATCAAACTACCACTGGCATTTTTCACAGAACTAGAACAAAAAATTTCGCAATTTGTATGGAAACACAAAAGACCCCGAATAGCCAAAGCAATCTTGAGAACGAAAAAAGGAGCTGGAGGAATAAGGCTCCCTGACTTCAGACTATATTACAAAGCAACAGTAATCAAGACAGTATGGTACTGGCACAAAAACAGAAAGATAGATCAGTGGAACAGGATAGAAAGCCCAGAGATAAACCCACGCACATATGGACACCTTATCTTTGATAAAGGAGGCAGGAATGTACAGTGGAGAAAGGACAGCCTCTTCAATAAATGGTGCTGGGAAAACTGGACAGGTACATGTAAAAGTATGAGATTAGATCACTCCCTAACACCATACACAAAAATAAGCTCAAAATGGATTAAAGACCTAAATGTAAGGCCAGAAACTATCAAACTCTTAGAAGAAAACATAGGAAGAACACTCAATGACATAAATCACAGCAAGATCCTTTCTGACCCACCTCCTAGAGTAATGGAAATAAAAACAAAAATAAACAAATGGGACCTAATGAAACTTCAAAGCTTTTGCACAGCAAAGGAAACCATAACCAAGACCAAAAGACAACCCTCAGAATGGGAGAAAACATTTGCAAATGAAGCAACTGACAAAGGATTAATCTCCAAAATTTACAAGCAGCTCATGCAGCTCAATAACAAAAAAACAAACAACCCCATCCAAAAATGGGCAGAAGACCTAAATAGACATTTCTCCAAAGAAGATATACAGAATGCCAACAAACACATGAAAGAATGCTCAACATCATTAATCATTAGAGAAATGCAAATCAAAACTACAATGAGATATCATCTCACACCAGTCAGAATGGCCATCATCAAAAAATCTAGAAACAATAAATGCTGGAGAGGGTGTGGAGAAAAGGGGACACTCTTGCACTGCTGGTGGGAATGTGAATTGGTTCAGCCACTGTGGAGAACAGTATGGAGGTTCCTTAAAAAACTACAAATAGAATTACCATATGACCCAGCAATCCCACTACTTGGCATATACCCTGAGAAAACCAAAATTCAAAAAGAGTCATGTACCAAAATGTTCATTGCAGCTCTATTTACAATAGCCAGGACATGGAAACAACCTAAGCGCCCATCATCGGATGAATGGATAAAGAAGATGTGGCACATATACACAATGGAATATTACTCAGCCTTAAAAAGAAATGAAATTGAGCTATTTGTAATGAGATGGATAGACCTAGAGTCTGTCATACAGAGTGAAGTAAGTCAGAAAGAAAAAGACAAATACCGTATGCTAACACATATATATGGAATTTAAGGGAAAAAAATGTCATGAAGAACCTAGGGGTAAGATAGGAATAAAGACGCAGACCTACTGGAGAACGGACTTGAGGGTATGGGGAGGGGGAGGGGTGAGTTTTGACAGGGCGAGAGAGAGTCATGGACATATACACACTAACAAACGTAGTAAGGTAGATAGCTGGGGGGAAGCAGCCGCAAGGCACAAGGATATTAGCTCGGTGCTTTGTGACAGCCTGGAAGGGTGGGATGGGGAGAGTGGGAGGGAGGGAGACGCAAGAGGGAAGACATATGGGAACATATGTATATGTATAGCTGATTCACTTTGTTATAAAGCAGAAACTAACACACCATTGTAAAGCAATTATACCCCAATAAAGATGTTTTAAAAAAAAAAAAAAAAAAAAAAATACCTAGAGACAAATGAAAATGAAAGCACAATGATCCAAAACCTATGGGATGCAGCAAAAGCAGTTCTAAGTGGGAAGTTTATAGCAATACAATCTTACCTCAAGAAACAAGAAAAATCTCAAATAAACAATCTAACCTAAAGCAATTAGAGAAAGAAGAACAAACAAAACCTGAAGTTAGTAGATGGAAAGAAATCATAAAGATAGAAATAAATGAAACAAAGAAAACAATAGCAAAGATCAATGAAACTAAAATCTGGTCTTGGAAAAGATAGACAAAATTGATAAACCTTTAGCCAGATTCATCAAGAAAAAAAGGGAGAGAGCCCAAATCAATAAAATTAGAAGTGAAACAGAAGTTACAACTGACACCACAGAAATACAAAGGATCATAGGAGACTACTACAAGCAACTGTATGCCAATAAAATGGACAACCTGGAATAAATGCACTAATTCTTAGAAAGGTACAATCTCCCAAGACTGAACCAAGAAGAAATAGAGAATACGAACAGACCAATCAAAAGCACTGAAATTGAAAGTGTGATTTAAAAACTCCCAACAAACAAAGGTCCAGGACCTGATGGCTTCACAGGAGGATTCTATCAAACATTTGGAGAAGAGTTAACACCTATCCTTCTGAAACTGTTCCCAAAAATTGCAGAGGAAGGAAAACTCCCAAACTCATTCTATGAGGCCATCATCACCTGGATACCAAAACCAGACAAAGATACCACAGAAAAAGAATATTACAGGACAATATCACTGATAATGAACATAGATGCAAAAATCCTCAACAAAATACTAGCAATCTGAATCCGATACATTAAAAGGATCATACACCATGATCATATCCCAGGAATGCAAGGACTTTTCAATATCCTCAGATCAATCAGTGTGATACACCACATCAACAAAATGAAGAATAAAAACCAAATTATCATCTCAGTAGATGCAGAAAAAGCTTCTGACACACTTCAGCACCATTTATGGTAAAATGTCTCCAGAAAGTGGGCATAGAGGGAATGTACCTCAACAAAATAAAGGCCATATATAACAAACCTACAGCTAACATCATACTCAACAGTGAAAAGCTGAAAGCATTTCCTGTAAGATCAGGAACGACAAGGATGTTCACTCTCTCCACTTTTATTCAACATAGCATTAGAAGTCATAGCCAAGGCAATCAGAGAAGAAAAAGAAATAAAAGGAATCCAACTTGGAAAAGAAGTTAAACTGCCCCTGTTTGCAGATGACATGACACTATACATAGAAGATCCTAAGGACGCTATCCGAAAACTACTAGAGCTCATCAATGAATATGATGAAGTTGCAGGTTACAAAATTAATACACAGAAATCTGTTGCATTTCTATACACTAACAACAAAAGATCAGAAAGAGAAATTCAAGAAACAATCCCACTTAACAATCACGTCAAAAAGAATAAAATACCTAGGAATAAACCTACCTAAGAAGACAAAAGACCTGTGCTCTGAAAACTATAAGTTGCTGATGAAAGGAATCGCAGATGACACAAACATGGAAAGATATATACCCTGTTCTTGGACTGGAAGAATCAATATTTTCAAAATGACTATACTACCCAAGGCAATCTACAGATTCAATGCAACCTCTATCAAATTACCAATGGCATTTTTCAAAGAACTAGAACAAAAAGTCTTAAAAATTTGAATGGACACACAAAAGAGCCTGAATAGCCAAAGCAATCTTGAGAAAGAAAAACGGAGCTGGAGGAATCAGGCTCCCTGACTTCAGACTATACTACAAAACTATAGTCATCAAAACAGTACGGTACTGGCACAAAAACAGAAATGTAGATCAATGAAACAGGACAGAAAGCCCAGAAATAAACCCACACACCTATAGTCAATTAATCTACGACAAAGGAGGCAAGACTATCCAGTGGGGGCAAGACTATACAATAGGGGAAAGACAGTCTCTTCAATAAATGGTACTGGGAAAACCGGACAGCTACATGTAAAACAATGAATTTTTTTCTTTAACACCATACACAAAAATGAGCTCAAAATGGATTAAAGACCAGACACTATAAAACTCTTAGAGGAAAACATAAGCAGAGCACTCTCTGACGTAAATTGCATACCTTTTTCTATCCGCCTCCCAGAGTAATGCAAATTAACAAAAATAAACAAATGGGGCCTAATTAAACTCAAAAGCTTTTGCACAGCAAAGGAAACCATAAACAAAATGAAAAGACAACACACAGATTGGGAGAAAATATTTGCAAATGATGTAACCAACAAGGGATCAGTCTCCAAAATTTACAAATAGCTCATGCAGCTTAGTATCATCAAAACAAACCCAATCCAAAAATGGGCAGAAGACCTAAATAGACATTTCTCCAAAGAAGACACACAGATGGCCAAGGCACATGAAAAGATGTTAACATAGTTAATTATTAGAGAAATGCAAATCAAAGCTACAATGAGATATCACCTCAAAACAGTCAAAATGGGCATCATCAAAAACTCCACAAACGATAACTCTAGAGAGGGTGTGGAGAGAAGGGAACCCTCCTACTCTGTTGGTGGGAATGTAAATTGGTACAGCCACTAGATAGGACAGTATGGAGGCTCCTTTAAAAACTAAAAGTAGAACTACCATATGATCCTGTAATCCCACTCTAGGGCATACATCCAGAGAAAATCATGGTCCGAAAGGATACGCGAACCCAGGGGCTTCCCTAGTGGCGCAGTGGTTGGGAATCTGCCTGCCAATGCAGGGGACACGGGTTTAATCCCTACTCTGGGAAGATCCCACATGCCACGGAGCAACTAAGCCCATGCGCCACAACTACTGAGCCTCCACTCTAGAGCCCGTGAGCCACAACTACTGAGCCCTCATGCCAAAACTACTGAAGCCTGCGCACCTAGAGACTGTGCTCTGCAGCAAGAGAAACCACCGCAATGAGAAGCCCGTGCACTGCAATGAACAGTAGCCCCCATTTGCCACAATTAGAGAAAGCCCATGCACAGCAACGAAGAACCAACACAGCCAAAAAAATAAATTTTAAAATAAATAAATAAGCTTATTTTAAAAAAAAAGGATATGTGCACCCCAATATTCACTTCAGCACTGTGCACAATAACCAAGACATGGAAGCAACCTAAACATCCATCAACAGATGAATGGATAAAGAAGACGTGGTACGTACAGACAATGGAATATTACTCAACCGTTAAAAAGAATGCAATAATGTCATTTTCAGCAACAAGGATGTACCTAGAGATTGTCATACTGAGTGAAGTAAGTCAGACAGAGAAAGAGAAATATCACATGATATTGCTTGTATGTGGAATCTAAAAAGAAACCATAAAAGTGAACTTATTTACGAAACAGAAACAGACTCACAGACTCAGAGAACAATCTTATGGTTACCAGGGGGGAAAGGAAGGGGGAAGGGATAGTTAGGGAGTTTGGGATTGACATGTACACACTGCTATATTTAAAATGGATAACCAACAAGGACCTACTGTACAGCACAGGGAACTCTGCTCAATATTATGTAACAACCTAAATGGGGAAAGAATTTGGAAAAGAACAGATACATATATTTGTATAACTGAATCACTCCACCGTACACCTGAAACTATCACAACATTGTTAATCAACTATACTCCAATATAAAATAAAAAGTTTAAAAAAATTAAAAATAAAGTCAACACATTATGAGTGGAGAGTAGAAAAATGGAAGGAATCTGGGCCTTTGATGATGTCTTTGAGCCAGTGCATTAGTCAACACTGGACTTTGCCTAATTTTTTTTTTTTTTTTTTTGCGGTACGCGGGCTTCTCACCATTGTGGCCTCTCCCGTTGCGGAGCACAGGCTCCAGACGCGCAGGCTCAGCGGCCATGGCTCACAGGCCCAGCCGCTCCGCGGCATGTGGGATCTTCCCGGACCGGGGCACAAACCCGTGTCCCCTGCATCGGCAAGCAGACTCTCAATCACTGCGCCACCAGGGAAGCCCAATTGCCTAATTTTAAACTTCTTTTTTGTGAGATAATAAACAGCTTATTGCTCAAGTCAGTTAATTTGGGATTCTCTATTACTTACAACCAGAAGCATCCCAAAAGGTACAATGGGAAGTATATTAGTCATTAGTCTTTGTGCAACATTTATGGTGTGTGGTTTGGTCCCCTTTCCTGTCCCGACCAACTGTGACTTCAAGCTACTCCCAGTGGACAGGAACATTATACCTGACCTCCTCAAAAGATGATGCATCAGTGGTGTTAGGACTATTCAATTCTTGGGTTAAAGCTTCCTCCCTAAGATTTCACACCCTTGAGGGTGTGGATTCATTTAGTAATTGTGGAAGCAAAACTTCATTATAGTTGATACCTATTAGAGGTAAGACAGGCAAGGCACCAAGAACAGTCAACTCTTATCCACCTTTACTATGTTCTGAGGTTACATGCACTCAAGTATCAATGGCAAAGAGACAAAGTCATATTTCTTTATTCACTGGGCTTGGGCCCTAACCCCCACTATGAAATTCTTTGGTAAACTCCATGGGAAACCTTTGGCTCGGGTACAGGGGCCTTAAAGGAATCTCCAGGGTTGAATCCCACCTCCAGTCTTCCCACATGGGAAAAAAGAGTTCAGTGTTCCCAGGTACACCCAGGTGGGAGAAAAGAGGTGAATACTGGGTAGCTTGGGCTTCTGCCAGTGGGAGGTGGCCTTGCCATCTTGCCACATAGGAGATGAGAACAGGAGAGAGTCACAGCTATGTGGATAATTTTTTAAGGTAGAGGGATCCCCTGGCCTAATTAGCGTCATGAAGTCTGAACAGTAGGATCAGCAACTCCTCTGCCAAAGGAAGGGACAAGCAATGCAGGCTGAGAACTGGGAGAGGAGTATTTTTAAAAGTTCCTCGTCAGAAGGCCTCAGTGTCTAGTTTTTGACCATCTAAGGCTTTCCTTTTGTAAGGTGCTCAATATTGTACTACTCTTAAAACTTAATGCAAGCTTCATTCATAACTGATTTTTACTTTCCCCTATGGGTTGGGTCTTCTCTTACGAACTACTGTATTTATAAGCATTTATTTCCCACGGCTCTGCTAAAAAGTGAAAAATCATAATCACAACCAAGTCCAGACAACATGCAGAATAATCATGCAGCTTAAAACCCTTACTAGAGTGCTACCTCACTATACACAGATGGTGTCTATGTGGTGGTTAGCATACTCATGGGAAGAGACAGCAGATCTTACTGGTTTCTTGGAGAACTTCACTTTGGGAGATTTGGTGAGAACTTTTTATCCTCCACAAATTCAGGGACCCCAGAGTTCACCAGTGTGCAGGTTGAGCCCTATAAACCACAAGAGGCCAAAAAGATTTTATGCTTCAACAGATAACCAGGCTCCTCCCTTAGGTCTCATCAGCCGTGTTTGGCTCCTTTATCAATGTCCGTGAAAGCTCATTTTCTCATTTCCACTTTTCTTTTCATTACAGTCTTTCCATAGGTGAACAGCGAACATGAATAGTCACCACGTTGGCATGCAAGTTCTTCCTCAATCTTTATCTAACTTACCTTTGTAGAGTTAGTTCATATTCCTGAAGACTCTGCTTTAGTTAAGTCAGTTTTCTCACCTCTATGCTTTTCTCACCCTATCCTTTGTAATGCCTAGCATATGACTAATGAAAACATCCTTGCAGATGATCCAGTCCAAAAAAAAAAAGACTCATTTTCACCTGAGGAAACTTAGTCCCTGAATTACTGGAACCAGAGAACACAGTATGTCCATTAGCCATCACCATATAATAAACTACCCCAAAACTTAGTGACTTTGTATTTTTTACGATTTTGTGCATTGATGGGACAACTCATCTGATTTTTGCCTCAGTCCCTCATTCAGCCACACAGTCAACTGAACCAGAAGGTCTAAGAGGACCTCATACACATATGGAAGTTGCTACTATTATGGGCAGGGGTGTCTTGGTCTCCTCCAGTGGTTCAACCTCCAGCAGCCTTCCTTATATGGTGGCCTCAGGGGTGCGGTCCATGAAGATGAAAAGTGGAAGCTATAAGGCCTCTTATGGCCTAGACTCTGGAAGTCACACATTATCACTCCCACTGCATTCTACTAGTTAAAGCAAGTAAACAAAGCCAGCCCAGGTTCAAGGGTGTAGAGAAATAGACTCCAACTCTGGGTGTGTGGAGTGGCAAAGCCAAACTGCAAAGTGGAATGTATACCAGGATGGGAGGAATTATGGCCATTAAACAATCTTTCACACAAGATAAGACTGAGACCAGTTATCAGGTTGCACTGATATGGAATCCATGGAATTCTGGCCAAAGTCTCCTTAGAATGCTTCTGCCTAGGGACAGGATGGGATCCAGGGTCCAATGTAGATGCATATGTCAAGAGGCAGCCAAGTAGATCATTACAAAGCTGCCTTACCATTGCTGAGTATGGTTCTAGCGCACTTTGAAAGGACAAAATCACATGATACGCTACTCTCGATGGAAAGGCAGGGAGATGGCTACACAGACAGCTCCACCATGTTGGCAGTAAGTAAGGGCAGTCTCCACATTCCTGAGTCTGGTCATCTGCTTTTTACACCATCAAAATCAACTGTCAATATGCTAAGACATGATTAGTATCCTGGAGCCTGGACCAAGCTAATCAAACCCATGCAAATCAGACCATGCTAATCAGAGGAACAGCCCTTGTATAAAGAAGACTGCCCTAATTTGCAAAGATAACGAGTCCATTAGAGGGTTTGGCTGCTTGATTTCCTACTGTAAAGCAACAAGAAGATCCAACATGTATTCAAAAAATAACTCAGTAAGAGTAGGATCCTAGTCAGGGAGCCCTGGGGTAGAATGAAAAGATGCTGGGTTTAAATTGTCCTTGCCAACTAGTAGCTCAGGGACCCCTGGCAACCTCTCTCTTTAGAGCTGTTACTCTCTCTCCCATTCTCAGTTTCTTCATCTGTAAAATGAGCATAATTATGTTTACCTGGGAGAGTTGCTATAAGAATTAGGAAAGGTCCTAGAACATAATAGTGTACAATAAACAGTAATTATTAAAAATAACTATAAAGTGCTTAATACTGTTGTGAGACAGTGTTAAATACACACTTTATTTCAGATAACACCAAGACCTAACTGCTGGGTCAGACACTGAAGACACCCTGTCCCCTGAACTCATAGGACACTGTTAACATGTGTAGTGAAATACAGATCAACATTTAGAACTTTGCACGAGTGCCACCTCCTCTATCAAACATTCCTGGACACCTCCTATGTTTCCATTATCATATTACTATACATTTGTTTGTAAAGGACTTGGAAGCAGAGGGAGAAATGCACTAGAAGTACAAATCAGTCTCATAATGTCCCACGACCTGCATGGAATGTATCCACCGAAGTGTGAGAAACAATTCAGCTGATCTCCCAAGGATGAAGACGTCACTAATGAGGTGTTATTGTATAAAGCTATAATGACAGCCTTAATAACAACCACATTGGAGGCAATTTGCCCATCTTAACACTAACACGTTGCAATTAAACATTTAGATTAATTTCCCACAATGATTCCAGAGGAGGATCGATGCTCTACTGAATACAACGGCAACATAAAGCTACAGTGAGGTGGGAAAATGCATAATTTTCTTAAAAGTTAAAAAAAAATCTGTATAAAAAATGGTGTTTCAAATATAGTTCCTTAATTCTCCCCATTTTCCCAAAATAATTAGATAATGTATTATTACTTCTTTTATTCTGTTTCAATAGTTCCTCTCACTCATAATCTTGCTGAAATAACAGATCATGCCAATCATTTTGATGATCACTTCAGCTGTTATTCTTCCCACTAGCGAGCAGAAAAATTGCCTTTTTTTCTTTTTTTTTTTTTTGCAGTTTAGATTTATCCACTCAAACAGATACCTTCAACAAAGAGAGAGTGTCCACATCTTCACATGCCACTTCCAGGAAAACTTCCCATAATACTCAAAACATGGATCATAAATGAGCCCTGCTCTGAGACATACTGGAAATTCCCCTGGGCAAAGATTAACCAAGATCAGGTGACACTGAGACTGAGGGAAAATTCTCCAGCCAGCAATCCAGATCACAGAATCAAAAATGAAGGAATTTTCACTCTTCAAACGAACGTCCCTAATAGTAGATACAGTTGAAGCTTGAACAGTGTGAGGGATAGGGACACCGACCATCCATAGTCAAAGATTGGTGTATAATTTATATTTGACTGTCTGTATCCTTGGTTCCTCTGTATCTGTGGTTCCTCTGCATTTTCAGGTTCAACCAAACGATGGCAGATTGTGTAGTACCATTGAAAATCCACGTGTACTTTGTAGTCCCGCCCTCCATAACTGAGGTTCCTCCGTATCTATGGGTCTGCATCACCCAACCTCGGACGGTACAGTAACGTAGTATTTACTATTGAAAAAAAAATCCACGTATAAGTGGACCTGCGCAGTTCAAGCCCATGTTGTTCAAGGGTCCCCTGTACTTACCTTAGTTTGCTCAGGCTGCCGTAACAAAATACGATAGAGTAGGTGACTTAAACAACAAAAATTATATTTTCTCACAGTTCTGGAAGCTGGAAGTCCAAGATCAGGATACCACAAGGGTCAGGTTCTGGTGAGAGCTCTCTTCCTGGTGAGCAGACAACCATCTTCTTGCTGTGTCCTCACATGGTGGAGAGAGAAAGAGAAAATTCTCTTCCTTTCCTCATAAGGGCACCAGCCCTCTCAGAATTACCTCGTTAAAGTGCCTATTTCCAAATACAGTCATATTGCAGGTTAGAGCCTCAACATGAATTTGGGGGAGATGACATTCAGTCCACAGCAATAATCAAAAATATTTAAGTAAGTAACTGACAAGTAATTCAAGGCATGAACAAAGGCATGAAGGCAAGGGATAACAGAACAACAAACAACTCTGTTTAAGTGGCATATAGGTTCTTTAAAGGGGAATGTGAAAGGTATGACTGGAAGGCTAAGCTGGAACCAGGTGGAAAAGGACTTTGAATATCAACTTAAGCACTTTAACTTTACCCCACAGGTAATGGTTAGATAAAGAAGGTTTCTGAGCAGACAAGAGCCACGGTTAATGCTGCGCTTTAGAAAACATATCACGGCATAAGTATGGAAAATGGCTTTGTGAGGTGGAAATCAGAGGAAGGGAAATTGACTAGGACATCATTGCAGTTACTTAGAGTGTTCAGTCTCTATAGAGTTGTTATTATCTGAGTATGGCAGATTCTTTCTCTCTTTGGCAGATCAGGAAAAGGAGCCTCTGGTGTTCCAAGCCTCTGGGAATTAAGAAGCTAAATCATGATCTCATGGCTGGTAGATTGAAGAGTGAGTACTAACCTTCCATCTTTCTAACTCCAAGTCCAATCTCTTCACTTAAATAAACAGTTTCTAAGAGTAAAATGGATAATTTCCATATGGTTTCCTTTCTCCTGGAGGGCAATCCTTGTCCTTCTCCAATAAACCCAGAGGATTTTAAAAGAATAAATCTACTTGGTTTTCCAAGTAGAAAAGGAAAAGTTGAACTAAATTCTATGTTGGCGGAAACCTATAGGAAGCATACCATAATGGTTAAGAGCATGGGTACGGGTAGGCAGCTGGGTCCAAATCCTGGCTAAGCCATGTACTAGTGTGACTCCCTAAGCCTTGCTCTTCTTATCCATAAAATGTGAAGGTATTAGAACATACCACAAGATAGTCATGAAAAGTGACAGCTGCATAGCAAACATTCAATAACTATAAACCATGGTTATTAAATGTGTTCTTCTCTGTACCTGATATTCTTAAATACCTCAAATAAGAAAACATTTTAATTGTTTAAGCAGCAAATTTGTTGAGCAGAGTTCATGCTGGTCTCTAGAGTCAAATGTGGTCTCACAGCTGGAAGAATAAGTCACCTGTTGCCAGGGAGAGGGAAGGAGGCTTACTTTAAACAGTGAAAAAGGAAAATTTACTATACACGGGCTTCCCTGGTGGCGCAGTGGTTGAGAGTCCGCCTGCCGATGCAGGGGACATAGGTTCGTGCCCCGGTCCGGGAGGATCCCACATGCCGCGGAGCGGCTGGGCCCGTGAGCCATGGCCGCTGAGCCTGCGCGTCCTGAGCCTGTGCTCCGCAACGGGAGAGGCCACAACAGTGAGAGGCCCGCGTACCGCAAAAAAAAAAAAAAAATTTACTATACACATTTTTGTTTAATCTCAAACATACAGTCAGAGAGCCAAAGAAAATTCTGTCTATCAAAAAACGATCATATATTATACCTACAAGAAGGTCAGGCTTGTAATTTCAGTCTTTCAATGGTATACGTGCATGCTAATTTATGAAGGTAAATTCTGTCGATTAAAATGAAATGATTTTGTTTGGCAGTCAAGTGCAGGAAGACAAATATCAAATCTCAGTAGCTATGCTTCCAGCTGTTTTGCAAACAGAGATAAAAGATCATCCCTGACTAAATAGCATCACTTTCAAGATAAAAATCAACTTTCAAGTGCATTGTATTGAATAGGGGAAGCCAGGTTTACTCTAAAAGTGTCCAATAATTGGGGTTGAATGATATTTATTAGAAGAACTTGTGCACTGTGTTGAAATTGACAAGAGTGCACTGTGTTTTGGGCACAGCGTGGTGTTAATATCTGTAATTAAGGAAAAACTTAAAGAACATCTGCAATGAGAATGCTTAGTTTGGCAAATCTCTCTGCAAGTAAATTTACTGGGCTTCATTATTTGTATCCAACAAAAGACACATAAAACAATTTTAAATGTCATGGCAGCATCACCTCAGTTCATAAAGCTTCAAGATTTCTAAGCTCTACCATCATTTTTGGAATTATCAGTATCATTACTACCACCTTCTCCATCCCCATTAACATCCTGACTTACAACACCAGCTCTGCTCCCAACTCACTATCTTCACCCCTTCAACTTTCATTACTACTTCCTATAGCACAAGCATCATCAGGTCTACCACCAGTGTTGCCAGCTCTACCACCATCATCATCACCCCCATATCCATCTCCACATTTCCTTTATCAATATCACCAGCTCTATCCACCAACCATCACCACCGTGTCCACCATCCCCTCATCATTACTGGCTCTAGCACACTTGCCATCACACACAGCACTTTCACGGTCATTACCATAGTTCTTCGCAGACCTCTAGTTTATCAAATGCTACAGACTCTTGTGTTTTCCCCTTCCTCAAGCCAAACTGTCAAACTGAGTGGCAATATTGCAATTTAGTCATATAGCAGTTAATCCATTTATATACCTACGACAAGCCCAAACTCAATTTCTGCTGAACTGCTCATAATTTAGGGTAGAGGACAGAGGTGCAAACCAGCGGACCATTTTTATTTTTATTTTTTACCTAGCCACTTTACCACTGCCATTTCGATGGCATGGATTTTTGCGGTATGTGGGCCTCTCACTGCCGTGGCCTCTCCCGTTGCGGAGCACAGGCTCCGGACGCGCAGGCTCAGCGGCCATGGCGCACGGGCCCAGCCACTCCGCGGCATGTGGGATCTTCCCAGACCGGGGCACGAACCCGTGTCCCCTGCATCGGCAGGCGGACTCTCAACCACTGCGCCACCTTCTGGAAGCCCGATTTTTTTTTAATATGTCTATCATTTATTGAAAACTCACCCATTCCTCCTCCCATCCCTCACCCTCACTTTACAACATACCCCTGACGGTGGGATTCAGCAAGAGTATGTTACTCAGGTATAGGATAAAACAAAATAGTTTACACATTTGGTAATATTCTTAATAAAAGCAGGAAGTGTACTGATAAAGGCATACTTCATAAAAAGGAGCCACATCAAAATCACAATTCAAGAAATCTCTGGGATCAGAGATTACATTGAAATGCCCACTTTGAAAATCCTTCAATCACGTGTAGACAATTGACAATAAACTGTGTTAAACATTACGGTACCAATAATGCATTTTCCTGAAAAACATATTGCCTAAATTATTTTTTCTGATTACAAAGAACACAAACTCACATATAAAATGTTCTCATATTATTTAGAATTTCCCCAACTCCAATTTGCTCATGTGAAAAAAATTTGATCAACTATTTCTCAGGTCAACCCCCATACTCATAATTACAGCCAAAAATACTTTCCCTTAAAGAATCAATAATAACTCAAAGTATTGCATTGTAAAAATGGTATTACCTGATGAGAAGCAGATGGAAGACTTAAGAAAATGCGGGAAAATGTTTGTTTGATGCTAAGGAACGATTATACTGGGTGTCCTTCAGCTTTCCCTATCCCCAGTTTATTCTCTACCTTTTTTTGTGTTCTGTGTCCCAGGAGGTTGAACTTTGCTGACTGCATCATCTAGGCTTTCTTGCCACCTGGCTTCTCACTGGCTACAGTCAACCGGAGCCAGTGGAAAGAGAAGCTGAGGTCTCTTTCTGTTCCTTGACAGCTTCAGTCCCTGTTTCCGAGTCCTTCTACTACCATAGCTTTAGTCAGGCAGCCTCTCCTTGTGGCTCTGGTTGTTACTAGACTCCCAGATACTTTTTCCTTCCCTTGTTCTTTTGGTCCTCTGGGTAGCAACAATTTTCCATGCATGTTAGCATCTAGGTGCCTCAGCTCTTCTAAACCTGCCCACACATCTGAAAGGAATCACTCTGTCAGGGTTCCTGAATTCGAGCCATCTGGGATGAATTCCTTCTCCTGATAGTAGCCTGATTGAAACAGCAATGAAGAGGAGACATGATCCTTATGCTGCTCTTATAAACACCTTGAAAAGAGGTCATCGCCAAAATCTGGTAGATAGATAAAACAGCTCAGCAGTCTGCTTAAAACTAGCATTAAGGAAGAGTCAGGCAAGATGTTCTTTCCCAGATGTATCTATCTCTCCCCTTTTAGCTCCACCGCCTGACCCAGAATATACAGAAGACCGATAAAGGGAATCTTAACATTATATTCTAGTTTGCTCGCCTCAAGCTTACAGGGTAGGAGGCAGAGATTCTGGGTGGGGTCTACCTAGGCTCAGAACAGTGTATAATTAGAGTATCCTTCATGCCAAAACTCTGGAGAATCTCGGCATGGCACAGAAGAGGAAAGAGGCTCCATAACATTAATAGTCTCTTACATTTTTATAGTACTATCCTTTCCAAAATGCTTTTATATCCTTCATATTATGACTTAAATATTGCATAATAAGGAAATCAAACCCCAACAATCGGAATGGAGAAGGTAAACCTAAGAAGATAAAGAGGACACCGAAAATAGCTGTTTTGTAAAAAGTAAACGAGTAACATTTGGAGAGTAGGTATACTGGGCAATCTCATCTAATGCAATTGTTCCAATTCTTCTTTAAAAATTGACTATAGGGCTTACCTGGTGGCGAAGTGGTTGAGAGTTCGCCTGCCGAGGCAGGGGACACGGGTTCATGCCCCGGCCCGGGAAGATCCCACATGCCATGCCGCGGAGCGGCTGGGCCCGTGCGCCATGGCCGCTGAGCCTGCGCGTCCGGAGCCTGTGCTCCACGACGGGAGAGGCCACAACAGTGAGAGGCCCGCGTACAGGAAAAAAAAAAAAAAGACTATAAAGCAATTTTCGGGACTTCCCTGGTGGTGCAGTGGTTAAGAATCCGCCTGCCAATGCAGGGGATGCGGGTTCAACCCCTGCTCCGGGAAGACCCCACATGCCATGGAGCAACTAAGCCCGTGCGCCACAACTACTGAGCCTGCACTCTAAAGCCTGTGAGCCACAACTATTGAGCCTGCGTGCCACAACTACTGAGCCCGTGTGCTGCAACTACTGAAGCCCACACGCCTAGATCCCGTGCTCTGCAATGAGAAGCCACTGCAATGAGAAGCCTGCGCACCACAACGAAGAGTAGCCCCCACTCGCCGCAACTAGAGAAAGCCCGTGCACAGCAACGAAGACGCAACGCAGCCAAAATAAATACATAAATTTTTAAAAAAAGAACCACATACTTTTTTTTAAAAAGAGCAATTTTCTTTTAATCAAAACGTATTTTTCCATTGACTTACATTACCAAACCAAAGATGTGTTCCCCACAGGAAATATTTTAGCCCTAAGTCTAAATAAAAATCACATTTAACAATGCAACAAACCCCTCTAAAGTCAATTATCTAAAGTAAAAGCTATAGCTTTCTGACAAAACAATAATTACACTCAAACTAATTCAGAAAATGCAAATCAAGTCTCCAGAACAACATTACCTTAAGGATAGATCCACGTAGAGGCAAAGTCACTAAGAGAGGCTTCAACTTAAGGCAGCCTGTGTTGTTGTGATTTAGAACAAGAAATATATATATACATATATATATGTGTGTATATATATATATATATATATATATATATATATATATATATATATATATTTGGCCTTCCTCCCATTCCTGGCACAGAGTTCTTTAAACCCTTGAAATTTCTGTCGGAGGAGGTCACCGAGAGGACATGACCTCTGCTTGATCTGTGAGCTGGATTCCGGCAATCGGACGCTCCTCACCCCCCTCCCCTGTCCTTGCAATGTACATCCTGCTCACCATTCCCGTGGTTGGAACTGTTTTCAAGGATGCAGCCTTAAGAGAGCCCTGTGTTGTTGAGACCATCTGCACAGCATATACGAGTAAACCCTCTTAAGGCCTATATATAAGCTTTTAAGATTCCATTAGGCTGGTGCAGAGATCTACCCATCTTGCGGCCGGCCGCTCAAGACAAGCCTCATTTGTAAATTCCCTTGTTTATTAAAACCACCACCTACCAGGGCTTCCCTGGTGGTGCTGCGGTTGGGGGTCCGCCTGCCGATGCAGGGAACGCGGGTTCGTGACCCGGTCCGGGAGGATCCCGCATGCCGCGGAGCGGCTGGTCCCGTGAGCCATGGCCGCTGGGCCTGCGCGTCCGGAGCCTGTGCTCCGCAATGGGAGAGGCCACAGCAGTGAGAGGCCCACATAACTCAAAGACAAACAAACAAAAAAACCACCACCTACCAGTCTGGAGTTGTCTGCTTCTTTCCTCTCTCCTTGTGTACCAAGAATTTCCTAAGTGATAAGGGCAATAAAGCTGAAAGGATCATTTTTTTTGGCATTCATAACAAGCCCCTTTCAACCACAACTGAGTTTACTGTAAAAAGACTACTTTTGGAAAGCACAGTTGCCAGGGGAAACAATCACGTGACTAGGGGGTTGGAACTTTCAGGTCCATCCCTCCAGGCTCCCTCCACGCCTCACAGCGCTGCGGAGCACAGTAGAAAGGACCCTGGGGAGGTTCCACTCAAAACTTTCCTGCACTGCTGTCTGGCATTTCATTCCTGGTAACATTCCTAAGTTAAATAATACTTCTTGATCACAGAGTCGTCTTATTCTTTTATTTTTTTATTTTTTGCGGTACGCGGGCCTCTCACTGTTGTGGCCTCTCCCGTTGCAGAGCACAGGCTCCGGATGCACAGGCTCAGCGGCCATTAGGGTAATGGTCCTACCCTGAAGCACCTGGAATACCTCTGAAGGGCCAATTCAATTAACAAGCACCCAGATGAATTCGATTATACAAATATAGTAAAGCCTCTGTGTGTCATCTCAAGTGGCCATAGGGCAGATAACAGTCGTCTTTTAAACTGGAAATAGGCTTTAAAAGGTTAATGTAAGGCCAACTGGCCCAAGGCAGGGGAACGCAATCAGACTCACAGGTTGAATCAGACCGAAACTCTCCGGACCACCCATTTCCAGAAACTGACCTGGATACTTTCCGGACCACCCAGTTCCAGGAACTGACCTGGGGACTTTCCACCCGGCCCAGGCTTCCCGCCTTTCGAGGGGCGGGACTAACGGTCCCCCAGGATACCCAAAAAGACCGCCAAATAAGGAATAACCTGCGCCCTCCCAGATTCACCACACCCCTTTCCCTTCTTCCCCTATAAAATCTTGCCCAACCCTCGCCCGGGTGCGACTTCTCTGGCCCCTTTCTCTCGGACCAGTGAACCTCGCCCGGGAGCACTCCCTAATAAAGCTCACTTGAAGCTTTCCTCTGTTTCGCGGTGCCGTTTGTTAAGATCCGACCTTACAGTTAACTTTTTTTGTTTAAAGGTTAACTTTTATACCTTAGAAGCCATGTAATCTTCAGACCATCTACATCAGAATCACCAAGGATGCTTATTTTAAAAATGTATGGTCTTATCCCCACCCTAGACCTTCTGAATCAGTATCCCAGAGATTGGTCTGGAAGTCTGAATCCTAATAAGCTCCAAGGGGCAGGTTAACACTTGAAAACCACTACTTGGTATGAATAAAGTTATCAAACCCTTTCCCTCAGCCGAGAAAGGTAAAGGGTGCTATCCTATCCTCACTCTCCTATCCTGTGTATATGTGCTCTGGGTTCCCAAGAGTTCTTTATTCTTTGAGATGATAGAGCCCTACAAGAATGCAATCACATTATTCTTAGGCTGTAGGGCTTTACAGTTTGTAAAGCATGTTTTTATTCACTTTCTTTTTAAATCTTCACAGCAGTCCTGTAAGGATTATTTTTATACCAATTTTCTATATGAAAAAGAAATGGATTTTCAGAGAAATTAAATATCTTTCTCAAGGTTACACAGAACCGAGATTCAAACCATATCTTCTAATGCTAATTCTCATGTTCTGAGTCTGGCTTGTATCACTTGAAAAGTTAAATAGCCCTTAAAAGGGGGGAAAAAAAAAAAAGAGGGTAAATGGGACTTAGGCTGCAATCTCAAATAATCAAAAGATGAGAGCATGGAACAGGATTAAATAATTCTTATATTGGACATTTACAATTCAAAGTAAATTGCCCTGACTCTCCATAGCACAGTCGGATTGTAATACCACAAAAACACTTGACTCTAATCAAAGGCCAACGGAACACTGGTTGTTCTCAGCCATCTGATTTTACACTAAGCGCTAAGGATCTTTTCTCAGTCAGATGTGGAATTGTATATGTTCTGCTGTGGACAAAGCACAGTGACATGGGCTACATTTTGATTCAGAAAAATATAATCTTTTGAATCTAATTTTTATTAAGCAAAATTGTAAGTGTGCACAGGCCAAGGTAGTAGTATCATGATCCCACATGTATCCATCACCCAGCTCCATCAATTATCAAGATCCTGCCATTCTTGAAAAGTAGTCTAAAAAAAACCTTTTAAATCATATCACAATGTATAAATTCGGAATTCCCCACTGCAAATCTCAAAATATTTCCTAAATAAAAAAGTGAATATGTATATTAACAAATAAACTTATACACGTTACACATATATACATACTTTTAAGGGGAATAAATTGTTTCCTTCGTGGGAATGCATACAAAATGCCTGCTTGTAGCTCAAAAATGTGTGCATTTTCATAATCTGGTGGCGGGCACCAATGGTCAGGAAAAATAAAATTTAGTCCTTACAGTCTGTCCTGCCTTTAAGCAAAATGTGTGCCATTTACTTGGGAGCTATATAACAGATGTGAATTTAAAAGGAAGAGACCAGTTATAAAGCACTAGGGGGAAGCTGCACAGATGTCCCTGTTTTTAATGTGTTACTATGTGGGTCCAATTTATCTCACTGCAAGTGATCTAGGACTTCATGAAATACTTCCAAATTATGGATCACCAACACCCTTTAAAGGCCTTACGTTATAAAAAGAAGAAGTATTCTTAAACCTGGCCATTAAGGCACACAGTGTGGTGTCCTGGACGCATTAAATCTGATAAATAAGATGGAAGGAGGGGGACGCTTGGGGACCTCCATGTAAGGCTATATAATACAAAGGCATGTGTGGACAGGCCTTAGCCCTTTGTGGGAAGGAAATTTCTAAGAGCTTCTTGTGGAGAAGAGCATTAGATAGACCAGAAGCCTGAAACTGTCATTATCATGAGTATGAAAAAGTATTCTTTTTGCTTTCCTAGAGATGCACTTTTCAATAGACCCACTAATTATCACATATTAAGTGACTGTTGTGTACCAAGCACTCTATTAGATCCATATATAATATGAAGATAATCTCACTTAATTTATATAACCTTTTACAATAAGTATTGCTAATGTATTTAAGAGATGAGGAAGCTGAGATATGGGTACAAGTAACTTGAGATACAAAGTGGCTGATCCAGGATCTGTACTTGGTTCTTTCTGATTCCAAAGTTTTTTCTCTCATAAACAACAGGTGTCAGTGTCATTGATATAATCCTTTTGAGGACAATCTAGCAATATATATCTCCTTGCTGAAGCCATTGCTTTTCTAGAAATTTAACCTGTGGGAATAACTGACAAGGTTCCAAAGCAGTATATACAAAGAGATTTACTGCAGTGTTGTTTACAATATAAAAAATTGGGAACCAGCACAGTGTCCATTGAGACTGAAAAAATTAATTTTGATAAATCCACATACTGGAATAGTATATACCTGTTTCAAAGATTCAAAGTAAGTTATATATTGATATATAACCAGTATTTACTTTGAGGTGAAAAAAGCAAATTATAGAGGATTATTATAATAGAATTATGCATGTGTGTGTGTGTGTGTGTGTGTGTGTGTGTGTAGGTATTAGAAAGATACACAACAAACTTATCCGTGGTTTCAGTGTCTTTGAATTATTTAAAATTTTGAATAACTATATTATCAGATAAAAAGGATAAAATGTTTCCATTTGAAACACTAAGTCCCTGCTTTTTTTCCTCTCAAACGTCAAACTCCTGGGGCAATCCTGCCAAGATTTTAACAGTGGCATCAAGGGATATTTTGTGGGAAAGGAAGGGGTTAGCTTTATTCAGATGTTACCTAATTTTCAAAACCTTCCCTGACCACTAGAGTCAGAGTGGATGCTCCCTCTCTGGGCTCCCAGGACATGCTGAATACATTCCTCATTATAACAGTTAGTTATCTCACTGCTGTAAGCATTTGGGTTGTAACATGTACCTCTGTCACCCTCAGTTTACTCTGAGACCCTCAAAAGCAGGAGCCACATTTCTTTTACCTGGCACATGACATATATTTAACACATGTTTGATGAACGAATAAGGGAGGGAGGGGGCAGAGGGAGGGAGGGAGGAGAGGAAGGGAAGGAGGGAAGGAAGGAAGGAAGGAAGGAAAGAAGGAAGGGAGGATGGAAGGAAGAGAGAGAGGATGGAAAGAAGGAAGGAAGGAAGGGAGGGAGGATGGAAGGAAGGAAGAGGGGGAGGATGGAAGGGAGGAAGGAAGGGAGGGAGGATGGAAGGAAGGAAGGGAGGAAGGAAGAAAGGAAGGAAGGAAGGGAGGAAGGAAGGGAGGGTGATGTTTAACTTCAAAAACCTGGTGATGTGTTCAAAGCCCACACCACTGAACCACAGTAGTCCATTGCAAATTAATTAATCAAAGCCTGAGATGAAGGTGCTGCTGTTGAGAGAAAGCCCTGGGTCATGAAAAGAACATGGGCTTTGGGGTTAGACAATGAATGTAAATCCTGTATTTTCCATTTAGAAATTTTGTGAGAAAGTCTCTTCATCTCTGAGTCTTAGACTCGCCCCCCATGAAACCACTTTGGATCTTGGGCAAGGAAGTTGAAGTATTTTGTGACATCTTGTTTTCATGTAATCAAAGACGTTTTCTGATTTACAAAAAAATAAGCAAATAAGTAAAAAGTGAAGATATTAGGGACTAGGATACATTGTTAGTGAATATAGAATCTGGAACAACCTTTCTTGGGGAGGGAGGTAGGCAAATTGACAGTATCTATCAATGTGTCAAGTATGCATTACCCTTTGATTCAACAATTGTTCATCTAAGAGTTTACCTTATAAAAACACCTGCAAAAATGTACAGTTCTACATGAACAGTGTAAAACACTGTTTTCAGGAGTGAAAAATCAGCAACAACTCAAATCAATAGGGAAATGACTAAATAAATTATGATATATCCCTCCAGTGGTGTATATCGCAGTCATTAAAATGAAATTGATCTATGTATAGTTCCATGATAAACATATGCAACATGTATGAATAAGTGAAAAAGCAAATTGCAGGGCAATATGAGCCCAATCTGTAAAAAATAGTAATAGAAATTTTGTATATGCATAGGAAAAACCTAAGAAAACATATTCAAAATTATTCTATATTAGGGTAATATGAGGGGACTTTCACTTTCTACTATATGCAATGCCTTATCATCTATATATTATAAATGAATGTGCATTACTTTGATAATTAAAACACAAATATGTTATATTTTAAAATCTAAGTTACTAATGGGAAGGAAAGTAAAATATGGGACAAAACTTGACTTTGTTAAGGTCTGAATCTATCCTTTTTGATGATTCTACCCCAATGCACTTTGACCATCAGCCAGAGAATTGACTGTGCCCTATAAATATGTTAGCTAACCTGATAGGCCTGACTGATGGTAAATGGGACAGAGAATATCTAGAATGATCTTTTTTTTTTTTTTTCAAAATGAACAAAAGCCTAATATACAACCTGGCTGTGAAATATGTAATTGGAAAAATATCGTCCCTTGGTTAAAGAAGTGACATCCAATGGGCGATAATTCCTCTAGATTGAACATTTTGTTACAGTTGTCCACAGAAACTTAAAGAGGTTATTTCCTTGATCTGTGGGGCATTCATTTTCTACTATAAACATCCCACAGTGTAATGTGTATACCTTACATATAGAAGATTAATAATATTTCTCTAGCGCTTTTCGCCTGAACTTCTCGATACAAGCAGTGTTCTTGGAAATGATTTGATCTAAATCAATTTTGAACACCAGCACTCAAGCACTCCTAGCTGTTACTCCCTCTTACTTCCAATACTGGTGCATATTCTTCCTCTTTTTTACAAAAAAAAAATCACCCCTATTCACTTAAAATCAAAAAACGCAAATAAAATTTTTTCCCACCTACAATTTGGTAAAGATTTAAGAAATGGACAAAATCCAGGGTTGATGAGTACACACTCAGGCACTGTTTTGGGGGTGTACATTAGTACACTTTTTCCAGGAGCTAGTTTGGCCATGTGTATCAAAATGAGAAATGTGAACCCCTTTGACCCAGACAGCTCACACAGAAGTGAAAAGATGTATGCTTAGTGAAAAATGAGATATAACCTGTTATATCATTAGTAAAGAATGGAATATTCAGACAATATGACATTAGTTCTGAGATACTTAACAGATTAAGGTATACTATAGGAGATGAAGTAGTGACCCCCCAAAATTCATGTCTACATGAAACCTCAGAATGTGACCTTATTTGGAGATAGGGTATTTGCAGATGTAATTAAAAGTCTCAAGATGAAATCATCCTGGGTTTAGGGTGAGCTGT
Source organism: Phocoena phocoena (assembly GCF_963924675.1). Taxonomy (NCBI): domain Eukaryota; kingdom Metazoa; phylum Chordata; class Mammalia; order Artiodactyla; family Phocoenidae; genus Phocoena; species Phocoena phocoena. Next base: position 40,872,541 of record NC_089224.1, on the reverse strand, counting down.
AAATCCAATGACTGGTGTCCTTATAGGAAAAGGAGAGGACACTGAAAGATACACAGGTACACACACAAGGAAGATGGCCATGTGGCAACAGAGGCAGAGATTGTAGTGATGTAGCTACAAGCCAAAAAATGCCAAGGATTGCCAGCAATCATGAGAAGCTAGAAGAGAGGCATGGAACAGATTCTCCCTCAAAGCCTCCAAAAGGAACTAGCCTTGTCATACCTTGATTTCAGAGGTCTGGTCTCCTGAATATGAGAAAATACATTTCTGTTATTTTAAGCCGCTCTGTTTGTGGTAATTTGTTATGGCAACCCTAGGAAGCTAACGCAAATATGATGTCTTGGATTGACTTCAAAATGATCCAGTGATGAGAGGGTTAGGGGAGACTCAGAGGGAGGTATGGATAAGACAAAATTAGATAACGGGTACACGGGGGTTATACCTTATTCTGCATGCTTTTGAGTATATTTGAAACTTTCCAGAATGAAAATTTAAAAAGAAATACTATGTAGATTTAAATGTATTGACATGGAAAGATATCTGTGAACATATTGTTGGATAGAATAAAATAGGTCACCAAACTTGTTGGTATCTTATGATTTATCCTAAAGACAGATTCCTGGAAGGATGTTCACCAAAATGTTATGCCTAGTCATTTCTAGGTAGTGTGACTTGAGTTGATTTCTTCTCCATCTTTTTTGTATTTTTGGAATTTTTTACAGCAAGCATGATTGATTGTTTTTAATTAAGCTATTTTCAACAACAATAGTAATAATAATAATATCCCCCTCAAATTACACCATAACAAAATTTCCTTCTTTACCCTCAATATGCCTGTGATAAGTCTGACACTTCCATTCCCATTTTAAAGAAAATGGAGGATCAGGGAGATAAACTCTAACATCACTAAGAATTTTGGAGCAGAATTTTAAAATTAAGCGCAGGGTTTGTCAAACCTGAAGGTGTTGTCATTGTCAGCTGTTGCCTTAGAAATTTCTTTCTCACTACCAGCAAGAGACTTTAAGAAGTTTGATGCTCACTCAGATATCACCAGAGATTGACCTGGGGGGATAGGACAGGACCACCTTGAGACCAGAGTTTTCTCCCCATGTATCAAGAAGGTCATCCTTTAGTACAGTGACATTCAAGTTATGCTACAGGAAGGAGTGAGATTCAGGAGGAGATTCTCATCCTCCTAAGCTCTCCCTACTCCAGCCAGCCAAACGTTTGGAGTGCAGGGGAAACATCCAAAGAGGGCTTAAAATCCAACGGGTAAAAGAAATAACTCTAACATAGGGAGCAAATGCATGACACACTTGTTCCCCACTCCCAGGTCTATGACAGTCATCACCAATCAATGGCATTCTTTCAGACTGGAGATTGGATAACAATCCCCCTACAAAGTTGGTTCACAAGATGAAACTTATTTGCCGTCCTAGATCCTATTCTGAAATGAATTCTGACCAAAGACCAAAGGAAGAGTTTGTTGGCAAAATAGCAAAGTAAAAGTGAACAAAATCTTAGAAAAAGAATGATAATAGTTATACATTTTATTTAGCATCTACTAAGCACCTACTCAATACATGCCAGCTCTGGTGACATAAAGGAAACTAAGACAAGACATTCTCTGTCCTTGAGGACCTTACAGGAAGAGACAGAAAATTGCTGTAGAGATTACGAAGGTAGACTTTAGAAAGACCAAAAAACAAGATACACAAGATTCTGTTGAGGGCTCCTTCTCCTTGACTAGAACTACATTCATCCAAAGGTAGACTTAGAGTTTAGATTTCCCAGAGCTACAACCCAGGGGCTACTCCAGTCAACATATATGCTTTATTCTTTGCTAAAACCAGAAAACACAAGAAATGCAGGGAATCCTTCATCACAAGAAAAAAATTATAAGTATTACATGGTGATGGATGTTAACTAGACTAATTGTGTGATCATTTTGCAACATATACAAATATCAAATCATTATTTTATACACCTAAAACTAATATAATGTTATGTATAAACTACATCTAAGTAAAAAAAAAAAAAAACAAACTTGCCCTTGAAAATAAAAAATTTTAAAAGAAATTCAGGAAATCCAAAGGTGCTGACTCTCTACTGATTATAGAAATACTCAGTACTATCATTTGTTGAGCAAGTGTCAAGCACTTTTTGTTTACAATCTCTACTCCTCACAACAACTTGGCAATTATTATTCTCATTTTACTCATGAGGAAAATAAAGTTCCGAGAGGTGAAGTACCATGAACAGGAATCAGCCTTTAACGGTTTGCAAACGAGATTTAAACTTAGGTCTTTCTGAGTCCATTTGCTTTACACCACGCCACACCAACTCTGAAGAGGGAAAAAGTATGTATGAGCTTCTGTGAACAGGTACACTCACATCTATCTATCTATCTATCTATCTGGTATATACACGGTCATATGTATGGGTGTTGCAGAAACCAACACCCATACAGTTGCTAAGGAGAACACCCGCACTTCTATGAATTACCAGAACTAAACAGCAATGGACGCCATTAACACACTGACTGCAGCCGTATAAATTGAAAAAAAGTGGCTTCTGATCATAAGAAATGCCCTCTAAAGCATTTGATTCCATGGACTCAAATCAGGAAATTTCCTACTGTACACCTTCGCCAGGGCTTATATAGCAACCAGGAACCTAATCCTATTATTTGAAGTTGTCAGACCCTACAGAAAGCGAGAAAGCAGTGTATGAAATCACGTCAACGGAACAGCAGCAGGAATATTTCCACCGCCTTGGTGTTGATTTTGCCACTGCTTTCTTCTAAGCTATTGTGGGGCTGAGGGACTGGAAATCAAACCTGGAAAGACAGAAAGGAAACAAAGGGAATGAAACAGTTCTGGTAGACTTTGAAGGATGGTGAGATGAAGGGCAAAAGGCTCATTTCATCAGTCCAGAGGTCTCTATTAGGAAAAAAAAAAAAAACAACTCAGGAAATTAGACCAGTTTGATTCAAAGGTACTGAAAAATGATAAAGACATTTAAAATCTATTCATCTTTCGATGGGCATTTAGGTTGCTTCCATGACCTGGCTATTGTAAATAGTGCTGCAATGAACATTGGGGCGCATGTGTCTTTTTGAATTATGGTTTTCTCAGGGTATATGCCCAGTAGTGGGATTGCTGGCTCATATGGTAGTTCTATTTTTAGTTTTTTAAGGACACATGTACCCCAATGTTCATTGCAGCACTATTTACAATAGCCAGGACATGGAAACAACCTAAATGTCCAACGATAGATGAATGGATAAAAAAGATGTGGTACATATATACAATGGAATATTACTCAGCCATAAAAAGGAACGAAATTGAGTTATTTGTAGCGACATGGATGGACCTAGAGACTGTCATACAGAGTGAAGTAAGTCAGAAAGAGAAAAACAAATATCATATATTAACACATATATGTGGAATCTAGAAAAATGGTACAGATGAACTGGTTTGCAAGGCAGAAATAGACACAGGTGTAGAGAACAAACGTATGCACACCAAGTTGGGAAAGTGGAGGGGGATGGTGGTGGTGGGATGAATTGGGAGATTAGGATTGACATATATACAATAATACATATAAAATAGATAACTAATAAGAACTTGCTATATAAAAAATAAATTAAATTTTAAAAAAATTTTAAATATTTGCATCAAATAAGAGCTTTATTCACATAATAAATGCCTCTGATTAATCACCCAAAATTAAAGCACACAGTTCTTGTATTTAGTTTTTTATATTGCCAACATGTTCCAGTGTTCAAGTCAAAGCCGAAGATTAAACGTCCTTATATTTTTGTTGTGATTTTACTGCCAAATGCAAATATCTAAGTGCAAGTAAGTCATTACTCTCCCGCTGTTGTGGTCTGATTAATTCTCACAATATTAGCCAGCAATTCATTTTATCCCTTGGCGTCACAAGTCCAGTTGAAGGAGATAAGTGGCTGATAAAAGATCTCTGAGAACAGTTATAAATGATTCACTTTAAAAGAATAATAAAGCAGCCACTGGATAAGCACTGCTGAGTAAACCTTACATACATCGCACAAAACTAATTTAGTTTAAAAAACTTCAGCAAATTATAGTCAATAATCTTCACTGTCACCCTGCTGCTCACAAAACTTTTGAGAAGAAACTTAATGCTGAAATGCAAATATTTAATTAGATTTTAATGGTGAGGTTTATTTTTCCTAAATCTGGTCATCTGTCTCAATTATGTTCTCCATTTTTTACAGTTAACCAGGAACTGGCATCCCCATGGGCTTTGGGGAATGTTTTCTCTTTCCTAATTCCTGTTTAGCACTTGCTTTCTCAAAAGTATAGTCATTGTGGAAAAGGGTTTGGTTTGTTCTCTTCTCTTTTGGAAAAGAGAAACACTGAGGAAAAAAAAAACAACACACGTTCTGAGCAATGCTTTTAAAGCTAATTGTCCTTCTGTCCTAATAACAGAGACTCTTCAGTAGCTAAACAATTAACTGTCTTTTCCTACCTCACTGCACAGGGCAATTAACATGCGTTTTTATTTAAGGTCCAATTAAAGCAGCTTTGTGTAGACTTGGAAAATTATAAAGCTATATGTCTTCCAAACGTATTCTGTACTTTAGATTTTACATTAATTTGAAGAAATTACTGAGATGTGGCTGTTCATGCCCCTTTCAACAAAACCAATACTAAAATCGGCCATAAAACTCTTCGGAACTGTTACAGGGGTGAAATATTGCAACCGCCTTTCTGAATTTCTCTCCTCTGTTCTGATCATCAAGCTATGTACCCTACTTCAGACTTGCCATTCTACAATGATGCTGAGACTGGAACTCTAAACCACCTTTCTGTCCTTTGCCAGATGCTGTTAGACTTCTCCAACAGGGGGCACTAGGGAGACTGGCAGTCACGAGGGGAAAGAGGGGCCTTGCTCATGGTTTCAACTTCCAGTCCCTCTGAGTGTCATCCCAGTAGCGCTTCCTCACCAGCACCAGCAGTCGACTGCAGTTTTTACAACACTGGCAAACGCAGCCTCATCTCACACTCTGAGACACCAGCGCCAGCAAATTGTGCACCTCCCCCAAAGGGGGGTGGGGGAGGTTCCAGCCCCAGGGTCCGTCCTCCAAAGCGGCTCGGCTTGGTAACACCACCCTCTTTCCTTGGTTCCCTCAATGGCTGATCACTGCTTCCTCAGCTGCTACCTCTGTGATGCCTTAATGTTCATTTATTGCATTTCCAGTTCTTTAATACCTTTCATACAATTTTTAATAATGAATTCTGAAAATTAGTTGGTGTGGTTTCAGTCTCCTGATTGGACCCTGACTGATACACCTTGTTTACTTTCAAATCAGATAGACCTGGGTTGAAAAATCCCAGCCCTACTACTCACCAGCTGTATGCCCTGGGCAAATTACTTAAAATGTCTGCGTTTTCCTTCCTCCTTTATATAAAATGGGTATAATATCCTAAAGTTGTCAGGATTCATGAGATAATCTATGACAAGTGACATAATAAAGGCTTTAAAAAGTTGATTCCTTTCCCCTTCACCTTCTACAGATTCAAGTTCTCTCATTTACAACAGATAGGAGTTAATGCTCTTTCCCTACTGAGAATAAATTCATTCTTTATGCTTCCTGCCAACTTATATCGTGCCAACTGTACTTCTAAAATCACCCGTTGGGACTTCCCCGGTGGTCCAGTGGCTAAGACTCCACACTCCCAATGCAGCGGGCCCAGGTTCAATCCCTGGTCAGGGAACTAGCTCCCACATGCTGCAACTAAAAAGATCCCACATGCCGCAATGAAGATCCCGTGTGCCACGACTAAGACCCGGCACAGCCAAATAAATAAATAAATATTTAATATAAATAAAATAAAATCACCCCTCGTTAGCTCTTTCATGATGCCTTAATTCCAGGTACAACCATCACAATAATTCTGTCGATCCTGTCAATATCTTTTTATGTTAACCATACTCTTTTCCATTGTTTCCTGGCAGCCCATCTTCTCTTTGACTTATTTTGCTGATGTTCATGACATTTCTCTCTAAGACATTCCCGCATCTCTTATTCTCTCTCCATATGGTTTCTGGAGCGGTCCTTTTCCCCCCATCTCACCCTCCCATGCAACCTTACTTTCACAACTGACTCCCCACTTCCATTCCCTTGCTTCCTGGAAATTTCACGTATTGGTAAAATAATTCCACATTAGGTCACACATGTCTTCTATAAACATGAAATTCCTCTTTGTCCATTCACTTTTCCTTTGTGAAACTTTTAGAGTATGGCTCATAATAGGCCCCTGATAAATACCCACTGAGTGAAAAAAATTAATGAAACCTCCATTTATCCCAATCATCAATCGTTCCTGTTCCACCCTTTCCAAAATGCCTTGGCTTCTACCTTTTTTTTTTTTTTTTTTTTTTTTTTTTTTTTTCCGGTACGCGGGCCTCTCACTGTTGTGGCCTCTCCCGTTGCGGAGCACAGGCTCCGGACGCGCAGGCTCAGCAGCCATGGCTCACGGGCCCAGCCGCTCCGCGGTATGTGGGATCTTCCCGGACCGGGGCACAAACCCGTGTCCCCTGCATCGGCAGGCGGACTCTCAACCACTGCGCCACCAGGGAAGCCCGGCTTCTACCTTTTGAAAGCTGCTATTTCCTCACTCTGAGAAAAAGGAAGAATAAACTTGGATCTTTCTGTTCTACTCTCTCCATTAAGATTATAATACAAAAACAAAACTTCAAAGACACAAAGAGATGTAAGGTATTCAAAGATCTAAAGCGGTGTCCTTATGTCTAATCTGATTTCACTCAAAAAACACTCTATTTTCAATTTTTTTATGTATGATCTATTGTTTGATAAGGCACTTAAGCACAGTCTCTGCATGGACAAGCCGTATTAGGTTATTGGTATCCAATTTTAGCTTCTGTAGCTGCGTGCATAATATTTGGTAAGTTGCACTCATTTTAGTAAAAACTTATTTATTTATTTATATCTACTTTATTATCAGCAAGGTTGTAAGGCAGGCAGACACTTACAAATGGACCTTCTTTCCATATGAATATTTTTTAATTGGTTTGTGTGACTGATCTCTTTCCCTTTGGTTAGGTCCTACTGAACAAAAAGTTTCACAGTTTAATATTTATATACCAATATATTGCTATTAAAATGTTATGACATCTTTGGCTCCTAGAGTTTCACCCTCAGTCCCTCTTCTTAAAATAGAATCCTTATATCATGGGTCTACCATTTGTTTTTTCCACAGAACTCTACTTTTAAACCTCCAGCAAGGAATTCCCGAGACACTGGAATTAGGTGTTGACCTTAATTGTTTCAAGACTTGAGTGAGACAATGGAAGCCATCCGTGTGATGTCCCTCCTTCACCACCATTTTATAGGAGATGGAACCAAGGCCCAAAGAGCAGGTGCAAGTTGGCCAGATTACAAAGAGGGGATGGTAAAACTGGGTGGAAGTTTGGATCCTCTGAATCTCAAACCAATATTCTTTGTCTTCATTCTTATCTTGTTACTTCTATGGAAACCCCTAGACTTTTTTCAAATCTTGACTATCTGGAGGGAACCATTTCATTATTTTTAAATTTTCTTATTTTATTTTTAACATCTTTATTGGAGTATAATTGCTTTACAATGTTGTGTTAGTTTCTGCTGTATAACAAAGTCAGTCAGCTATAGGTACACATATACCGCCATATCCCCTCCCTCTTGCATCTCCCTCCCACGCTCCCTATTCCACCGCTCTAGGTGGTCACAAAGCACTGAGCTGATCTCCCTGTGCTATGTGGCTGCTTCCCACTAGCTATCTATTTCACATTTGGTAGTGTATGTCCATACCACTCTCTCATTCCACTTTGATACATAATTTGTCTATTTTTCTTTCTACCTCATAATGTACACATAAAAATTTGAATGTGTCCATGACTCATTTTCAGCACCCCACTGCCCTACCACTGCTACCAGGCACTGCCTTCTTAACTGAGAGGCAACTCAAGGGAAAAGAAGAAAACTAAGATGTTAAAAACATTTGCAAGCCTGGAACTTCCAGTTTCAAGATGGTGGAGAGAATGTATTTCCCTTTAAGAACAAAAAGAATAAATGTTCTTAAAATGAACATGGAATGGATGCATATAGGATGCTTGAAAACAAGAGGAGAACTTTCAACAGACCACAAAAGGTGTAGGAAATCCCTGAAATATATAAAGCTTCTGGGAAGCTACAAATAAATTCTGAATACCTATTACAATACTCCATTAATTACCTCATGACTAAGCCACAGCACACTCCTTCTTTGTGTTATTTGACTTTTAGCTTGGAGCTGAAAGAGGAAAGGAAACAATATTTATGTACCATTTCATTTAATCCTCAAAATAACTCTATAATTTGGTGTTATTATCCCCACTTTGCAGGTGAGGAAGTTGAGTTCTAGAGAAGTAAAGTAACCACACTAAGGCCTCGTAGCTAATAAGTGATAGAGAAGGAACAGGAACCTGGGTATTTCTGGTTCTAAAGCCTGAGCAATTTCCACTACACCGACATCTCCCCACATGTTGGAAGGACAAGCACTTATTACACACTACCATACGACAGGCATGGAACCAGATGCAAAATTATCACTGACACTGCACTGTGCGGGTAATTGTGTTTGCTTAAGGAGTCTCAAGGGAGAATGTAAGACACAGGTGGCTAATCTCACTTATAGTAAGAAAACCTGAGGAATGCAGATACATCAGTTGCTTAGGGTCCTAGAAGTCACAAATGCCATTCAAGAATGGAAATCATCTCACCAGTTAATGGTCACCACGCAAAGTCTCTCTTTTAGTCCCAGCTTGGACCCAGCGGGCACATTTGTGAGAAGACCAGTCAGAGAGTACAATGGCAGGCTATATATGGCTCGAGGACTGAAACAAGATCAAATCTGTGGTCGTGTTCTCATTAGCTCATTGTCATAACATCCTGGGTGGTCTCAGACATCAGCTACATTTTATTCCCTTGAAAGCTTAAAATCATCACTGAGGTAACTATGGCAAGTCCCCCCGGAAAAGCAAACCAAGAGGTACAAATGCCAGTCACTCTCCCACCCATGGAAATCTTAGCAGCTTCCATGGAGGTTGGCTGTGTGTGCATCATTGGCTTAAGAGTTCAGAGGTCTCACAGTTGTGTCTTCAAGAGTTCCTGGTTAATTTCAATCAGCAGTGTTTTTTGTTTTTTGTTTTTGCGGTACGCAGGCCTCTCACTGCCGCGGCCCCTCCCGTCGCGGAGCACAGGCTCCGGACACGCAGGCCCAGCGGCCATGGCTCACGGGCCCAGCCGCTCCGCGGCATGAGGGATCCTCCCGGCCCGGGGCACGAACCCATGTCCCCTGCATCGCCAGGCAAACTCCCAACCACTGCACCACCAGGGAAGCCCTTTTTTTTTTTTTTTAATTTGATGCATAGTTGATTGAAAATTTTCTGTTAGTTTCAGGCATATAACAGTGATTCAGTATTTTTATAGATTATACTCCATTTAGAGTTATTATAAAATATTGGCTATATTTCCAGTGCTGTGCTCACAGATACAAAGGACAACTAGTGGTGGCCAGCAGGGAAAGGGGTGGGGGCAGAGACAAGATGGGGAAAGAGGATTAAGAAGTACAAACTACTAGATACAAAATAAATGACATAATCAGCAATTTTTGATCTCTATTGTGATTCATCCCATGAGCTTGACTTTCTACTGGAGCAACAGAATCTTATTTTAAGGTACTCTCCTCAGAGAAAGAGCTCAACAACATGGGGAAAAGAAGGGAGAAATGAACTAATGTTTATTAAGTGTCTACTATGCCCCAGACCTGTGTGGAGTACTTTAACTATGTTATCTCATCTAATCTGCACAAAAACTCTACAAGGTAAGGTGTCTGTTTTGACAGTTGGTGAAACTGAAGATTCCACCATCAGTTTCACTGAAGTGTGAGATAAAGACACCTGCTCAAGGGCTTCCCTGGTGGCGCAGTGGTTGCGAGTCCGCCTGCCGATGCAGGGGACACGGGTTCGTGCCCCGGTCCGGGAAGATCCCACATGCCGCGAAGCGGCTGAGCCCGTGAGCCATGGTCACTGAGCCTGCGCGTCCGAAGCCTGTGCTCCGCAACGGGAGAGGCCACAACAGTGAGAGGCCTGCGTACCGCAAAAAAAGAAACCTGCTCAAGTTCACAAAGCTAGAAACATTGTGAACCTAAGCTTCAAACCTGGGTCTACTTGACAACAAAATCCATGTTCTTCTAGTTAAATCACCTTCTATAAAATACAAAAACTATGAGTTTTCTATACAAGAGCCTATCTTATATATCCTTATTCTTTTGCTAACTTCTGCCTAGAAATAATTTGATATAAAGTATCACTTTGCCTTTTTTGGGAACTGCTGTCTAAACATAGAAAATATTGCACCATTACCTAGTAAATTGTTTTTTTACATACCATAGTTTATCATCTGCAGATGCTGTCAGGGCCTGATGTTTGAGTCATTATGCTTATGGGATTTAATTTTTAATGATGCAAAAATTATGCACAATACACCATCATTTCTCTCCCAAACCCAGAATCTGATAGCTAATAATTGCTCCTTACTTAGTGTGCTAACACTTCATGATATTAATTAGAATGCAGCTGGAATCAGAAAAGTGACTTTCTGAAAATGGCCTTTATGAATTCTGTGCTCATTTTTTTCCAATAACTTCAAGATTAAAGTTGTTGATTACATGCATCAACAATTTTTTTCCCTGACAGACTCTTCTACAAACAAAATATAAGGTCTGCAAAAGCTAGTTGATGACCTTTCCACATCACAAAAGTGCAAAGAACTCTGTAGTTGTATTAGTTAGAGTAATACTGGCTAGTTTCATTTTGTAAGAAAACTGTAAACTGAAATGTTTTTAATATTGAAGAATTGGTACAATAAAAATGAATTAAAATGTATTTTAATATTGAAGAATATTTGCCCTGCAACAAATTGCACTCTCATCTCCCACTTACAGGCTGCCCTTCTCGCCCATGTAACCATGAACAATAGTGACAGTAGTGCCACTCAAACCAGCAAGAGGGGCCTGCCCTGGATCGCAGGCCAAAAGGCCCCTCTCCAGCATCTTCTCCAGCTACAACCCTTCCTATCGGGTGAGAAGTCTGTATGGCCAAGAAGATATGCCCACCCAAAACCCATACCTCCCTCTTCTAGACTACCTCTGGGTTCTGGAGACCCTAGAATCCCCTTCCCAAATTTCCCCCAAACTGCTACTAGGACCAGTATGATTTTCTTCCGCAGATCTGTTCTCCAAAGCCCAGACTGCACTGCCAGGATGCACAGCCCTAGTGCCAAGGGGTGAATAGAGACAGGGTAGCTCTTTGTGGAGCCTGTGGATAGAGCTTGGACAGATAGCCTGGGGTGTACACACGAGTGTTTCTGGGGCCTCTTACAATGCAGGAATATGGGAGGCAGGGAAAGAGGAGGAGGCGGGCTGCAGTCCAGGAACCAGGCCTGCTCTCCCTGTACTCACACATTCCAGAGTGGAGCTCCACGGAGTCAAGGAGTCTAGACGCAAACCTGGTCTTCCATGTCGTAATAATAAAGGCGTATTTATAAAGTAGAATGATAGAACATATGTAATAGTTTTATAGTTGGATTTAAAATTTTAAATATTTAGGGCTTCCCTGATGGCGCAGTGGTTGAGAGTCCGCCTGCCGATGCAGGGGACGCGGGTTCGTGCCCCCGTCCGGGAGGATCCCACATGCCGCGGATCAGCTGGGCCCGTGAGCCATGGCCGCTGAGCCTGTGCGTCCGGAGCCTGTGCTCCTCAACGGGAGAGGCCACAGCAGTGAGAGGCCCGCATACCGCAAAAAAAATAAAATAAAATAAAATAAAATTTTAAATATTTAGACATGTGATATCTAGGTCTCCATTTGTACTTGTGTCCTGAGTCTCACAAATCTTTGGCAAATCCTGCCAGACCAGAGAGAGGGATAAAAAATAGAGGGGCCAATCGATTCCCTCATAGCTCATCATCGTTTTTTCTGTTCATAAATCTTCAAAGAAATAACCTGCATTCCTTAAACGTCCCCATCAAATGAATGATTTCCGAAAGCTGAAAATGATTTCCTTTGCTGACTACATTTCAATATTTGCTTAGAGCAAGTCACAGTTAACTTACCCACCCCACATCTACCACACAGAGTATGGGGAGAGGGCTTGATGACACACCCAGAAGAGCTCCCCAAAGCTTCTTCTGTAGCTACCTGTTCTATCATGTTCCGTTCCAGGACCGTGGTTCCCTGGTCCTGCCAGAATTGCTTCTGAGAAAAACGGCCATGGTAACCACATTGCCTCTGTGGCACCAAAGTCCAAGCGAACATAGAATTGAAACTACAGCTCTGAAGTCATGTTTCTGAGGTTCATTTCCAAGGGTGCATTTTTGAGTAGTTTTAAGAGGCAGCTTGAGGGGGCAAAGGCCATGAATTTTAAAATCAGATTTAGAGTTGAAATTTGGCTTGGAGTCACCAGACCCTTCCACATGTACACCAACCTTTCTGAATCCCAGATTCTTCACCTGTAAAATAACACAACCTGGTTCATCAGGCTATAATACAGGTCAGATGAGAAAATGGGTAATATACGTACTGGAATCTTTGGCACACAGCAAGTACACAATTAATGTTGGTTCTCACTTTTTCCTCTTTTTCTCTTCTGAGGCTGAGTCTTTCACTCTTACTTGGATTCTCTCCCCATCTCTGGCAAACAAATTGACTAATTCTTCAACATGCGACTAATACCTCGCGCCTGAATATTTGTCCTTTAACGTCTTTTGGATTTCATTGCTTTTTTTCTGACTCCCTCTCTGTACTCCATATACACCCTCCCACAAAGACTGAGCAAAGCAACGGAGTAAGAATAAAGAATGGGAAGAAGGGTCTCTCATCCTTTATCACCACCATGCTCAAATTACCATCAAGAGCTCTTGATGACCCTACAGATCAACGCTAGGGTTGTCCATCTCCAAATTTGGTACTTGCTTGCAAATTCGCATATGACAGGAGCTCTATAAAGTTTATTCTTCCTATAACCGAGATAATTTGCATGACAATTCCAGCTACCAGGAGACGTTGGACTCTGCAACGTGCACCATTTGCAGATCCCTACAATGGAGAATCACTTTTGCAGCTGATGGGAGAAGGTGGGGGAGTTGGTCATTTACCAGAATGACTTTTTCATGATAAGCAGCCAGCATCTGTGATTATTTCCAAAGGCAGTGAACAGGTTCAAAGTCTTACATTATTGGACTTTAATTAGGAGTCAAGTTTGCATACATTTTAAATGTTAATCAATGTTCAGTGAGCCAGTGAACTCCGATAGGTCACCCACAACCTACTCTCTCCAGAAAGAACATATACTCTTTTCCTTTTTGTTGACATGTAAAGTACCATGGTGCAAGAGCACAAGATCCTATTTCTCAAAAGAAAATGGCAAAGGACAAGTAGAGTTCAGGACGATGACTCAGAATCTTGGGATCTGCGAATCTCACTACTCAGCTGAATTCTTAAAACATTCCTCCCTACTCCCATAAATGTGGAACAACATATATTGCCTATAAATTTCATTCATTTTGAAGACTCTTTGGGAAGCTCTAAACATAACCTGAGGCACAGAGGTAAATGCAGAAGCAGAGTTTAATATTTCTGGCCTAAAATTAGTCTGAACTGGATTTGAGCAGGTCCTCCAAATACGGAACTCTAAACCTACCTCCTGGCAAAATGAGAAAACAAAAGACTAATACAACAATTATATTTCCTTGGATAAAATTGCTCATTATTATAAAATTATGTTTGTCTTATTTTTCTGGTATTAAAATGTCCTTTCTTTTATAAAATTAGTTCTTAGATAGTCATGTGTGTTTGTTTTTATTTATTTATTTTTTTGCGGTACGCGGGCCTCTCACTGTCGTGGCCTCTCCCGTTGCGGAGCACAGGCTCTGGACACGCAGGCTCAGCGGCCATGGCTCACGGGCCCAGCCGCTTCGCGGCATGTGGGATCTTCCCGGACCGGGGCACGAACCCGTGTCCCCTGCATCGGCAGGCGGACTCTCAACCACTGCGCCACCAGGGAAGCCCTGTTTGTTTTTAAATAAGTCCTTGCTTGGTAACATTTAAAAGTTGATGGGTCTCCTAAGTTTAGGAAAAACACAAATCCCTGGCAGATGGATGAAATTCACAAATCTGGGGAATGCTGAGGCAAGAAACCATATGGTACAGGTCTGCAAAAGACCAACACCCTGGCTTTGACTCTGTTGTTTTGTCATCTTTCTTTCCTGTCCGAGACAATGTTTAAAAGTCAATATTTCTCCACTTCCTGTCTCTCCTTTTAATGAGAAAGGACAAACACTTGAAAACAAAAATGTACGCAAGGTGCTTGAGACAGAAATTATTTCCTCAAAGTGCTTTAATCATGCTGTTGAAAACCACATCGTCCCATAGCCTAATCACATAAATCACAGTAAAAGGTTAAAGATGAAGTTCAGCTGTGCCAAATTGCCTGCAATGATTTCTCAGAAATGGATTACTTTCTGAGTAAGGTGAAGTCATTCTGCTACCCATTGGTATGCTTAGGTGGTCTCTGGCTTGTAACTTCACATCCAGATCATGAGCACGGATGTCTGGTTTGAAGGACTGCTTGTTTAATTTCTTATCAACATTTGACTCAAACCTAGACATTGGGCAGAACTTCCATGAAGTTCAGGACTTCCACACCGCCAGCACCAGGGGGCAGCAGCCAGGCTTCGTAAGAGGATAATAATAGTAATACAATCTAAATGCATTACCTGTACCTTGATAAACTCTTAAATACCATCTAAAGCATTCATTCCATTATTATTCAGGGTTCCCAGACACTAAGCATTGTGAACAGAATAATTCCTCAGAAATGTGATTTAGTTATTGAATAAATGTAGGAAGTTATGGAGTATATTGCAATGATTCTTAAATAACTTCAGAAGGATGGTAAAATAGAAAGAGTCCTGGACTTGGCAATCAGGTGACCAAGGGCCTATTTTTCCTTTGGTGTAAGCTTTAGAGTTACCTAATTCTACGGAGCCTCACTTTCTTCATCAATGAAATATGTGTTTGGTCTGAAAAGACCCTTTTATTTCTGTTCATGAAGCATTTATTTTGTTCTAAGTACTATGCATGGTGCATCACAAATAGTATCTCATTTAATCCCCTATAATAACTCTATGAGATGAGTACTGTTATTAGCCCCACTCTTGTCCAAGGTCCCTTACGTGATCTCACTCCATTCTTCCCCAAGCAAAATACACTGAAGCTGCTTTGGGTAAACACAACTGCTATTTCCCCAAAGCTCATCTATAGCTTCTGTGTGTTAAACAGTTTTGTTTTTCTGGTTTTACTTCCATTTTTGTGCTCCTCTTTGGTTAATTGATTGGTTTCCCTTTCAGAGGCACTGCAATTTGCATCTCAGCTCCTTACAATCATAAGAGTAAATTAGCTAGCACTTATTAAGCACCAATCAAATGGCATATGCTTTCCAAATATTTTCTCTTATCCTAACAACGACCCATTGCCCCATTTTACAAGTCAAGATATAGTCTCAGAGATGTTTAATAGGCTGCCCAAGACCACACAGCAAGGTGTTCTCTCTCTCCTTTTTTTTTTTTGAAGTATACTTGACTTAAAATGATTCAAGTGTACAGCAAAGTGATTCACTTATACACATATATAGTTTTTCAGATTATTTTCTATTATAGGTTATTACAAGATATTAAATATAGTTCCCTGTGCTATACAGTAGGTCCTGTTGTTTATTTAATTTATACATAGTAGTGTGTATCTGTTAATCACAAATTCCTAATTTATCCCTCCCCTTCTCTGTCTCCTTTGCTAACCATAAGTTGGTATTCTATGTCTGTGTAACTCTCTCTCTCGACTAGTCTATCTTTTTTTCCCCACTAAGCCCCATAACCTATGACGCAGCTCTTTGAGAAAGCATGTTGACGTCTACATACTTTCCTTCTATACAAGGATCACTCATTTCAGGGAAGGAAACTGTAAATTAGTTTACACAAATATTCAAATCAAAGCTGTTTGGATTTGATAAGAAGGCTCATGTTTAGAAAAGAAAGAAGGCTAGTGTTTTCACACTCTGTTCCTTAGGTTGTATGTGACCAATGATCTGCTGTTTAGCAAAAGGAAGACAACAGAGCGGTTGCTATTCTGTGAAGAGCAAAACTAAGTTATCAAAATTTGTTTTTAAAATCTTCCCATTTAATATGAATTGAAAAATGAGAATTATGTTGACAAAAACTTTCAGCTAATGACTGATGCATCACACTCCTGTGATTTTAAACAATGATTTCTTTTATTCTTTGTGGCTTTGAGCAAAGAGCTTCTTCATCTATGCTACACTTCAAATGGTACCCCAAATTCCAGCTAATTTATTACATTTTTATTACAAATCAGGACATGGAGTGAAAACTATATAAATCAATCCATCTATTTGTCTAAGGTTAATTGTAAAAATTCAAATCTGAATATGTTTCACATAGCTTAGATTTCACGCCTATACCTGACCCTACTACCAGAGTTTCCTTATCTGTTTTGCATCCTCATTCCTTATATATCCCACAGTCTCCTCTGTGACCAAGTATCCACCAATTCTTCAGGCTCTGGGTAACCTTTCCACATCAGAATCTTGTTTTCCTAAGGCATGTTTCATCGTCTCCATTTTGGAGAGAAAGCACAAAAAGTAGAGTTTCTTTAATTTTCTCCAAACTCTCTCACTCAACAGGCAATGAAGATTCAAACCGTAGGATTCAGCCATCCTACTACTGGGTATATATCCAAAGGAAATGAAAGAGATGTCTGCACTCCCACGTTCATTGCAGTATTATTCACAACAGCCAAGTTACAGAAACAATCTAAGTATCCATCAGTGGATGAAAGGATAAAAAAGATGTGGTATATGTATGCAATGGAGTATTATTCAGCCATGAGAAAGAAGGAAATCCTGTTGTTTGAGACAACATGGATGGAAATTGAGGACATCATGCTAAGTGAAATAAGCCAGACAAAGAAGGACAAATACTGCATGGTATCACTTATATGTGGAATCTAAATAAAAAGTCAAACGCATGGGAAACACAGTAGAAAAGTGGTTGCTGGGGGCTGGGGAGTGGGGGAAACAGGGAGAGGATGGTAAAAGTGTACAGACTTTCAGCTATAAGATGAATAAGCTCTGAGGAGCTAATGTATAACATGGTGACTCTAGTTAATAACACTGTACTGTATAATTGAAATTTGCTGAAAGTAAAATTTAAGTGTTCTCACATACACACAATAAAAGATAAGTATGTGAGGTGATGGATGTGTTAATTAACTAGATGGGAAGAAATCTTTCACAATGTATATGTATATCATATCACATGATGTACACTTTAAACATCTTAAAATTTTATTTGTTAATTATACCCCAAGAAAGCTGAACAAACATCTGCTATATGTGAACTACCACCTGAGGAATTATAAATGATGTTAAGATTTTAAAAAGATAGAATGTTGCACTCAAGGGGCTTAGAATCTACCAGCCAATCTGACTAGATGATCTAGTTTATAACTGACCTACAGTTCTTCTACAAAGAGGAAATTAATCACATTATTCTAAAAAGGGATCCTTCATTTTACAAAAAGATTCACTGCACATTTCCTAATGTACAGTAGGACATTTAAAATATGAGTAGGTGGGACTTCCATGGTGGTCCACTGGTTAAGAATCCACCTTCCAATATAGGAGATGTGAGTTCAATCCCTGGTCGGGGAACTAAGATTCCACATGCCACAGGGCAACTAAGCCCATGCACCACAACTACTGGGTCTGTGTGCCATAACTAGAGAGCCCACTTGCCGCAACTACAGAGCCCACATGCTCTGCAACCCGTGTGCCACAACTACAGAGCCCATGCACTCTGGAGCCCGTGTGCCACAACGAGAGACACTGCACACTGCAACTACTGAGCCCACGTGCTCTGAGCCCATGTGTGCACCACAGCTACAGAGAAGCCCGCACGCCACAACTAAGACCCAACACAGCCAAAAAATAAATAAATATTTTTTTAAAATAAAATAAAATATGACTAGATGTCCATACAGCTTTTGGGAGAACATATTTGTGACTTTCACAACACTGGAAACAGATGAGTAGTGTTTTTCTGTTTTCCAACAGTAAGAGTTAATTTTTTATGACATAAATTCTTAAATGTTATTGGTTTTTAGGCAAAAAGTGACCCTGAAAACAGGCAATTTATTTATTGTGAACTTTTGCCAAATAGTATCAAGAATGATAGCTACTTTTCCTTTTCCCGAAGTCTCTCTTTGTAATATGCTTCTTCAGTATGTGTTAAAATGTGCATTTGTATTATAGACTATCAATTTAATGTGACCATAACCATATAAGCTGTAAAAACTACAAAACTGTTATCACAGTCAATATATCAAGAAACAAAAATGAGATCCAATTATACTTTACTGTAGTCATATATCCCCTTAATAACATTCATAGGAAGAGCTTCAAGATGGCGGAAGAATAAGACGCAGAGATCCCTTCCTTCCCACAAATACATAAGAAATACATATACATGTGGAACAACTCCTACAGAACACCTACTGAACGCTGGCAGAAGACCTCAGACCTCCCAAAAGGCAAGAAACTCCCCCACGTACCTTGGTAGGGCAAAAGAATAAACAGAGACAAAAGGATAGGGACGGGACCTGCACCAGTGGGAGGGAGCTGTGAAGGAGGAAAGGTTTCTACACACTAGAGGCCCCTTCGCGGGCGCAGACTGCTGGTGGCGGAGGGGGGGAGCTTCGAAGCCACGAGGAGAAGCTTCGGGGCCACGGAGGAGAGCACAGCAACAGGGCTGCGGAGGGCAAAGCGGAGAGATTCCCACAGAGAGGATCGGTGCCGACCAGCACTCACCAGACCGAGGCTTGACTGCTCACCTGCCGGGGCGGACGGGGCTGGGAGCTGAGGCTCGGCTTCGGTCGGAGCGCAGGGAGAGGACTGGGGGTGGCGGCGTGAACACAGCCTGAAGGAGGTTACTGCGCCACGGCTAGCCGGGAGGGAGTCCAGGGAAAAGTCTGGACCTGCCAAAAACGCAAGAGACTTTTTCTTACCTTTGTTTCCTGGTGCGCGAGGAGAGGGGATTAAGAGCGCTGCTTAAAGGAGCTTCAGAGACGGGCGCGAGCCGCGGCTAAAAGCGCAGACCCCAGAGACGGGCATGAGACGCTCAGGCTGCTGCTGCCGCCACCAAGAAGGCTATGTGCGAGCACAGGTCACTATCCACACCTCCCCTCCCGGGAGCCTGTGCAGCCCGCCACTGCCAGGGTCCCGGGATCCAGGGACAACTGCCCCGGGAGAACGCACGGCGCGCCTCAGGCTGGTGCAACGTTACGCCGGCCTCTGCCGCCGCAGGCCCGCCCCGCACTCCGTGCCCCCCCCCCACCCCGCCCCCCGCCTGAGTGAGCCAGAGCTCCCGAATCAGCTGCTTCTTTAACCCCGCCCTGTCTGAGCGAAGAACAGACGCCCTCTGGCGACCTACACGCAGAGGCGGGGCCAAATCCAAAGGTGAGCCCCAGGAGCTGTGAGAACAAAGAAGAGGAAGGGAAATCCCTCCCAGCAGCCTCAGAAGCACCAGATTAAAGCTCCACAATCAATTTGATGTACACTGCATCTGTGGAATACATGAATACACAACGAATCATCTCAAATTAAGGAGGTGGACTTTGACAGCAAGATTTATAATTTTTTCCCCTTTTCCTCTTTTTGTGAGTGTGTATGTGTATGCTTCTATGTGAGATTTTGTCTGTATAGCTTTGCTTCCACCATTTGTCCTAGGGTTCTGTTTGTCTTTTTTTTTTAAGTATAGTTTTTAGCGCTTGTTATCATCGGTGGATTTGTTTTCTGGTTTGGTTGCTCTCTTCTTTATTTTGTTCTTTTCTTTTTATTACTTTTTAAATTTTTAAAATTTTAAATAATTACTTTTTATTTCAATAACTTTTTAATTTATTTTTTCTTTCTTTCTTTCTTTTTTTCTCCCTTTTCTTCTGAGCCATGTGGCTGACAGGATCTTGGTGCTCCAGCGAGGTATCAGGCCTGTACCTCTGAGGTGGGACAGCCGAGTTCAGGACATTGGTCCACCAGAGACCTCCCAGCTCCATGTAATATCAAACAGTGAAGATCTCCCAGAGATCTCCATATCAGCACCAAGACCCAGCTTCACTCAATGACCAGCAAGCTACAGTGCTGGACACCCTATACCAAACAACTAGCAAGACAGGAACACAACACCACCCATTAGCAGAGAGGCTACCTAAAATCATAATAAGGTCACAGACACCCCAAAACACACCACCGGACACGGACCTGCCCACCAGAAAGACAAGATCCAGCCCCACCCACCAGAACACAGGCATCAGTCCCCTCCAACAGAAAGCCTATGCAACCCACTGAACCAACATTAGCCACTGGGGACAGACACCAAAAACAACGGGAATTACGAACCTGCAGCCTGTGAAAAGGAGACCCCAAACACAGTAAGTTAAGCAAAATGAGAAGACAGAGAAACACACAGCAGATGAAGGAGCAAGGTAAAAACCCACCAGACCAAACAAATGAAGAGGAAATAGGCAGTTTACCTCAAAAAGAATTCAGAATAATGATAGTAAAGATGATCCAAAATCTTGGAAATAGAATAGAGAAAATACAAGAAATTTTTAACAATGACTTAGAAAAACTAAAGAGCAAACAAACAATGATGAACAACACAATAAATGAAATCGGAATCAATAGAATAACTGAGGCAGAAGAACGGATAAGTGACCTGGAAGATAAAATAGTGGGAAAAACTCCTGCAGAGCAGAATAAAGAAAAAAGAATGAAAAGAATTGAGGACAGTCTCAGAGAGCTCTGGGACAACATTAAATACACCAACATTCAAATCATACGGGTCCCAGAAGAAGAAGAGAAAAAGAAAAGGACTGAGAAAATATTTGAAGAGATTATAGTTGAAAACTTCCCTAATATGGGAAAGGAAATACTTACTCAAGTCCAGGAAGCACAGAGAGTCCCATACAGGATAAATCCAAGGAGAAACACACCAACACACATATTAATCAAACTGTCAAAAATTAAATACAAACTAAAAATACTGACAGCAGCAAGGGAAAAACAACAAATAACATACAGGAGAATCCCCATAAGGTTAACAGCTGATCTTTCACAGAAACTCTGGAAGCCAGAAGGGAGTGGCAGGACATATTTAAAGTGATGAAAGGGGAAAACCTACAACCAAGTTTACTCTACCCAGCAAGGATCTCATTCAGATTCGATGGAGAAATTAAAACCTTTACAGACAAGCCAAAGCTAGGAGAATTCAGCACCATCAAACCAGCTTTACAACAAATGCTAAAGGAACTTCTCTAGGCAGGAAACACAAGAGAAGGAACGGACCTACAATAACAAACCCCAAACAATTAAGAAAATGGGAATAGGAATATACATATCGATAATTACCTTAAATGTAAATGGATTAAGTGCTCCAAACAAAAGACATAGACTGGCTGAATGGATACAAAAACAAGACCTGTATACATGTTGTCTACAAGAGACCCACTTCAGACTAGGGACACATACAGACTGAAAGTGAGTGGATGGAAAAGGGTATTCCATGCAAATGGAAATCAAAAGAAAGCTGGAGTATCAATACTCATATTGGATAAAACAGACTTTAAAACAAAGACTATTCCAAGAGACAAAGAAGGACACTACAGAACGATCAAGGGATCAATCCAAGAAGATATCACAATTGGAAGTATTTATAGACCCAACATAGGAGCATCTCAGTACATAAGGCAAATGCTAACAGCCATACAAGGGGAAATCAACAGTAACACAATCATAGTAGGGGTCTTTAACACCCCACTTTCACCAAAGGACAGATCATCCAAAATGAAAATACATAAATAAACACAAGCTTTAAATGATACATTAAACAAGATGGACTTAATTGATATTTGTAGGACCTTCCCTCCAGAAACAACGAGATATGCTTTCTTCACAAGTGCTCATGGAATATTCTCCAGGATATACAGTGAAGTAAGTCAGAAAGAGGAAAACAAATACTGTATGCTAACACATATATATGGAATCTAAAAACAAAAAAAAAATGGTCATGAAGAACCTAGGGGCAGGATGGGAATAAAGACACAGACCTACTAGAGAATGGACTTGAGGATACAGGGAGGGGGAAGGGTAAGCTGGGCCAAAGTGAGAGAGTGCATGTATATATATACATTACCAAATGTAAAACCAATAGCTAGTGGGAAGCAGCTGCATAGCACAGAGAGATCAGCTCGGTGCTTTGTGACCACCTAGATGGGTGGGATAGTGAGAGTGGGAGGGAGGGAGATGCAAGAGGGAAGAGATATGGGGATATATGTATATGTATAGCTGATTCACTTTGTTATAAAGCAGAAACTAACACACCATTGTAAAGCAATTATACTCCAATAAAGGTGTTAAAAAAAAGAATTAATTAGTAAAAATTCCATGGGGATTTTATATTTAAAGAGAGTGTATTTAGCAATACTAAACTGAAAATACAATCAAATAAGAAATAATAAAAAATTTCAATTTGTAACTAAAAGAAAATAATAACATAAGTTACCAGTTACATAATTAAATGCCAGAGGTGTTATCAAAGATACATTTTAAGGTCTAATTAACTGATAATAAGTATGGTTCAATGCTAAGTCTACATGACAATTAGTGAGACATTAGAAGAGAAAGTCTGCTAATCTGAAAATTATGAAGCTATTTCTTACCTGTTGCAGCATGGTTGGAATTCTGCCTGCAAAGAAATGGCCTCAGGTTCTCAGGTTGGACTCAGAAAGAAAAGATGTGGCTTTACATGCTGCTGGAATAAAATATTATTCATTGCTCCTGTACTCTTTTCTTTTTTAAATTTTTAATTGTAGTAAAATACATATAACAAAATTTACAATCTTTATTTTATTTTATTTTATTTTATTTTATTTTATTTTTCGGTACGCGGACCTCTCACTGTTGTGGCCTCTCCCGTTGCGGAGCACAAGCTCCGGACGCGCAGGCTCAGCGGCCATGGCTCACGGGCCCAGCCGCTCCGCGGCACGTGGGATCTTCCCGGACCTGGGCACGAACCCGTGTCCCCTGCATCGGCAGGCGGACTCTCAACCACTGCGCCACCAGGGAAGCCCACCATTTTTATTTTTAAATGTATAGTTCAGTAGTGTTAAATATATTCATACTGTTGTGCAACCAATCTCCAGAAGTTCTTCACCTTGCAAAACTGAAACTATACTCATTAAACAACTCTGCATTCCCCCCGCCCCCCACGCCCCAGCCTCTGGCAAACCATTGTACTTTCTGTCTCTATGAGTTTGACTACTCTAGGTAGTCTATAAATCCCTCATTTAAGTGGGATCATACAGTATTTGACTTTTGTGACTAGCTTATTTCACTTAGCATAATGTCCTCAAGGTTCATCCATGTTATAATCTGTGTCAGAATTTTCTTCCTTTTTAAGGATGAATAATGTTCTATTGTATGTGTATATACCATATTTTGTTTATCCATTCATCTGTGGATAGACATTTGTGTTGCTTCCACCTTTGGCTCTTGTGAATAATGCTGCTGTGAACATGGGTGTACAACTGGACTCTTCTCTTGATTTAACAGACACATTTTTCTGGTCCAAAAATTTGACCCTAACTTCAACCTCCAGTTGCCCCAGTTTCAGTGGCAATGCATCCCCCCTGCGACGGGTGAACCAGCCTTTTCCTTGAGATTGGTGTGCTTTTTCCTAGGAGGGAATTTGGAAAAGATCTAATATTTATTATGCCCAGTATGTGTCAGTCTCTGTGAATGGTGCTTTTATCTTCTATTCCTAATAAACCTTTGAAGTAGATATTAATCTCTTTATTTTACAAATGAGGATCCTCAGGCTAAGAGTTTAACAATTTTCCCAAGATGTCAAAGTAGTGTCAGGAAGAAAATATTTTCCACTATCCTCTTAGGTGATTGTACGGAGGGCTGCAAATTAAACTAACAAAAGCTTGATTAACAGAAGACACAATTTTTATTAATGTTTACATGCACAGAAGTTCACAGAAAAGAAGTGAAACTCAAAGAAGAGGTTAGTCTCTGGGGTTTGTATAATATTTTAACAAAGGAAAGGCAGTTTAGGCTTTAAGGGACATTAATGTTGTGGAAGTGACTAGGAGATATATGGGGGAACTAATGGAGAATAAGGGTTATTTTAGTAAAGTCTGTTTATGCACACTTGTCTCAGTGTTGACTCTCCATCGCTGGTAATAAGAGGGTCCTTCTCTTCCTGGTAGAGGAGGACACTTTCACAAAGGGACATTTATGACCTGCCTTTTAGGCAGTTAACAAGAGGGCAGAGACTCTTCCTGCATCTGTTGATCCTCCATTGCCTTCAACTCAAAATAATGCTATGCCAAAGTGGTATATTTGGGGGTGGCATATCCTGATCCCCTTCAGTAGTAAAAAGTGAAATGAAATGAAATTCCAAGTCTTTTGGGCTCTATAACCCATGTACTTTCCCCACTACATTGATAATTAATAGGAACAACTCTTCCCACTTACATTCACAGAAATAAATCATACCATTTCGGGGGGGTCATTCCACTTGTCAAATGTTTCTTCATTTCATCTGCACTGTCACTCCTATCCCCTCAGTCACCCGCTGTTATGTGTCTAGCCCTATCCTAGGCACAATGGGATACTGAGGGATAAGAGGAGGTTATACTTATAAGAAACTCACAGCCTCGCTGGGAGAAAGCATGAAAGAATTTCAAGGGAGTGAGTCTCTACAGACACATTAGGGTGTCAATCAGGGCAGATGATCCAGTGCCGTCCACCGTGCATCCTCTGCAGGACAATTCACCTCTCAGTCTTAATATGAATCTGGAATATGAGGGTATTGGATTGAAATTCCTTTAGACCCTAAATTTCTGATATGTCATTGCATATATACAAACAGGTGTATATTACACGTGGCTGGAGGCAACTTGCTTAAGCCCTCAATGTCTTTGTGTCCTTATTTGTAAAATGGAAGGTTGGATACGTGCCTTGCAAGATCTGGAGGAAATTAAAAGCAATACTTCCAAAAGACAGTCAGGAATACTCTTTGGTACAATAAATGGTAGCTAGAATTACTATAGATCTTCAGGTAGATTTATCAAATCAACAACTTTGCAGGGTAAAGACAGTGATATAGCAATGGGCTTCAGGTGAGGTATGGGAACTTTTGTTTCCCCTGGAAACAAAATAACCCTATTAAATATAACTTGGTTTACCATTCTTTCTCTTTTTGTGAGAATTAGTGAGCACTCTTCAAATTCTATTTTCCACCTGCGAGGAAAACATTCAAAGATTTCATAGAAGCCCCATGGGTAGGAGCGGTGACAGAGTTTTATCCAATCACAGAGTGGAAAGAAACCTTGAAATCATAGAATTCCATGATTCCTCAACCCTAGCTGGTCATCAAATCATCCAGAGTACTTATTAAAAATATGGATTCGTAGCCCAGCACCCAGAAGGATTCTGATTCAGTAGGTATAGCTGTGGTGGGTAGCTCTCCAACTATACCTGGACTCTGATCCTTCCACCTACGACCTCTTTTACATCTGGCTTCAACCTCTCGCCAGGCTACTAAAGAGTAGTTTTCTAAGCAATTCCACTTCTAGGTATATACCCCAAAGGAAATGAAACCAGTCACTTGAACAGGTATTTATGCATCCACATTCATGGCAGCATTATTCACAATAGCCAAAAAGGGGAAGCAACGCAAGTGTCTATCGACAGAGGAGTGAATAAACAAAATGTGGTAAATACATACAGTGGGGTATTATTCAGCCTTAAAAAGGAAAGGCATTCTGACACGTTATAACATGGATGAACCTTGAGGACATTATGCAAAGTGAAATAATCCAGTGGCAAAAGGACAAATATTGTCAGTTACACTTACACGAGGTATCTAGAGAAGTCAGACTCACAGGAACAGAAGGTAGAATGGTGATGGTAGCTACCAGAGGCTGGGAGGAGCGGGATGGAGTTTCAGGTGGGAAAGGTGAAAACGTTCTGGAGATAGATGGTGGTAATGGTTGCATAACAATGTGAATGTACTTAATGCCAATAAACTCTACACCTGAAAAATGGTTAAGGTGGTAAATTTTATGTTCTATCTATTTTACCACAAAAAATAAAAATAAACTAGAGTGGTAAAAAAAAAAAGTTTTCTGGCTGGGGGAAGGGAGAGATTTATTTTGAGCATCTGCCATAAATCAGGTTCCCTTGTTAGCACTGGGGAGATGGTTCCGTTTCTCAAAGAACCCATGTACCTCTAGAGAGAGGAACTGGATTGTTTCAATGAATTGGACCTACAGTGGAAAACTTCTCTGATAGCAGCCTGTGGAGTCAGAAAAGGAAGCCATCAACTCGTCCAGGGAAGGATGGCGTGCTGAGGGACAGTTGAAGGCTTCTCAGGAAAATAACACAGATGCTGAGTCTCCTCCGTAGCTCCAGCTCTGCTCTTACTCGCCTCCCCAGCACTTTCAGAACCAGCAGTTGCATGCTCCTCTACTCCAGCCACTGCCCCATCTCCTCTGTTTCCAGGTCCTTTGTCTCATGTCCTGAAGTCTCAGCTTCAACTTCACGAGCACCAGCTGATTAACATTTTACAGAGGGCCGAGAAATTCTTCCTCAGTCAGAGGTTAGGTCCTTTAGGAAAGTCTCTTATACCTACTATTCTGCAGCTATTTTTGTTCTGCTTTGCTTTCTTATTATTACCATCCACATATCTATTGTAGGAATTTGTAAAAGCGGATAATAAAAAAGAAATGAAAAATAAAAGTCACCAATAATCCCAGCACCTACCTACCTCCGAAAATACTAACGTGTACACACACACCACACATTTTACATGAATGGGGTAACACTATACGTTATCATTTTTAACCTGCTTTACCCACTTCACTCTGTCTTATCTCAGGTGACGACCCCTCTAGATTTGTGGATGGGGAGAGCACTGAAACATTCCAACATTCACCATCCTCCATGCAGACATGCAGTTCTCATGCCCAGGTTTTCTAAATGGCAGGATCCCTAGAGGGGTAAAGCAAGGTCTGCTGCTACATGGGGCCGGGAGCCTGAGGTTGAGGACAATGCAAGAAAAAGGAGTTTCCTGCACCTCCTGTCCTTCCAAAGCCCACTGCTCTCCCCACCTCTCCCAGCCATCCCTCCAAATACCACTCACTGAAACTTCAGCCCTTTGGACTACAACCGCCCTGCCAGGAACCAGGCAGCGTGCCACCCCAGCAGATGGGCCAGAGAATAGGTAGTCAATGTTGATTTCCTGGGACAAATAGGAGTATCAAGTGTAGATGCTGAAAACAGGACTCCTAGGTAAGAATTTATCCTTCAGCACTCAAATCACGACAGACACAGTCAGAATTCTAGCCGAGGGAAAAATTCACTCCGACCCAAGAGGAACAGCTGTCAAGTCTTGGGGAAAAAATGCTTCCGTGGAGAGGGGAGGGTGGCAGTGAGGCCAAGGAGCTCCCTGGTGGGTTCCCCTCGCATTCTGCAGAATCCATCTTCAAGCCAAAACAAGCTTGCTCAGCCCAGGCAGCGCCTGGTTAAGCGGCCATTAGAATGCAGAGCGGCACACACAGGCTCTCCAGATACATAAAGAGTCCATAACATTTGGGCTGCAGCCCTAACTCATTATTTGCTATGAAAGTTTATGTAGCCACAAAATTAAATGAGAAAAGCCCATTAGGAAGGGTTTGCAACCTACTTAACTCATGCCTGACAACAGCAAAAGAGCACAGTGTAGCTGTCAGCTTAGTGGTTCTCCTTCCCAATTTAAATAATGGCTACTCCTTTTGGGAAGTTCCAAGCAAACAGGAGCCTCTCACACATCCTAGGGCCTGCCCCCTGTGGCCTGGGACCCACTCCACAGAGGTAAGCGAGCCCTGCCTGTAGCAGTCGCACCCTTACAGGACACTGCTGGGGCCTCTGCTCCAGCAGCCACTTGGCAAAAGGCTCAGGCTGATTCTACAGGCTCCAATGGGTCATTTTAAATAAGGTCTGAAAATTCCCATTCAGCCACAAATTAGGACTTTAAACAAGATCTCCTCTTTTTATTAAATCCTGGGTCAGCAAATCACGGCCCCCAGGTCAAATCCAGTCTCCTACTTGATTTTTAAATACTGTAAGGTTTAACTAGAATACAGCCACATTTCTATTTACACCTCCTCTAGGGTTTTTACTTTCACCCCACTGGGCAGAGTTGTAAAGTTACAAGAGTCTGCAGAGCCAAAAAATTCAAAATTATTCACTAATCTGACCCTTTACAGATAAAGTTTGCCAACTCTTCTACTAAACCACTATAGAGATCAACTTTTATTAGGCATTGTTATTTTTAAACTTTTCTGGTATATTTTAGAAAAGACATGAAAACAGTGGTTATTCAGGGATGGAGGGATTATGGAGTTTTATTTCCTTCTTATTACAGATGTGTTTTTTTCCCACAAATGTTATGTATTCTTAATTATTAGTAGGAAAAAAACCATTTTTAAGAAAAAGACGAATGGATGCCTTTGCTATGGAAAAAAGAATCTGTGGGACTGGTTGCAGGTGTACAAATGGTGCTAAAACCAGACCAAATTTTCCATCTCCTTCCATGGAGAAAGGTGGATTTCTTATGATACCAAATATAGGTTGTAGATGAGTCCAGGTCACCCAAGAAGCAGTACCCAAGACACAGAAGAACTTTCTAGGGGAAATGCCTGTGAGAGAAAATGAGGAGGAGCTGAGAGGCTGTGTAACGCTGGTCTGACCCCAAGTGAAAGGGAAAGAGAAGGAAGATTGGGCGGCAGCGTCTGAGAATGTGGTACAGTTCTAAGAAAAGTTCAGGACTGTCAGGGAGTTCTTGAGCTGAAACCATCTGTCAGTGGAGCCCGCCTCTCCCAGTGATGCACGAGCTTCATATCCTAGCCTAGCTCAGGTCACTGACTGACAGCAGCTGGCAGGAAACGTGGCCTCATGGAATTGCAGGAATGGACTTTTAGGCCAGGAGCTGGGGCCTTGAGCAACTACAGTCCTTACAATCAGAGATCTGAGAGATACACTGTCACAGTCACCTCAAAGAAAACCATAAGGAACACACACACAAAAGTACGTGACTCCAGCAAAGGAAACCACATATAAGACGAAAAGACAACCTTCAGAATGGGAGAAAATATTTGCAAACTAATCAACAGACAAAGGATTAACCTCCAAAATATATAAACAGCTCATGCAGTTCAATATTAAAGAAACAAACAATCCAATCGAAAAATGGGCAGAAGACCTAAATAGACATTTCTCAAAGAAGACATACAGATGGCCAAGAAGCACATGAAAAGCCGCTCAACATAACTAATTATTAGAGAAATGCAAATCAAAACTACAATGAGGTATCACCTCACACCAGTTAGAATGGCCATCATCAGAAAATCTACAAACAACAAATGTTGGAGAGGCTGTGGAGAAAAGGAGACCCTCTTACACTGTTGGTGGGAATGTAAATTGATACAGCCACTATGGAGAACAGTATGGAGGTTCCTTAAAAAACTAAAAATAGAATTACCATATGATCCAGCAATCCCACTACTGGGCATATACCCAGAGAAAACCATAATTCAAAAAGACACATGCACCTCAATGTTCATTGCAGCACTATTTACAATAGCCAGGTCATGGAATCAACCTAAATGCCCATCAACAGACGAATGGATAAAGAAGTTGTGGTACATATATACAATGGAATATTACTCAGCCATAAAAAGGAACGGAATTGAGTCATTTGTTGAGATGTGGATGGATCTAGGGACTGTCATACAGAGTGAAGTAAGTCAGAAAGAGAAAAACAAATATCGTATATTAATGCATGTATGTGGAACCTAGAAAAATGGTACAGATGAACCAGTTTGCAGGGCAGAAGTTGAGACACAGATGTAGAGAACAAACGTATGGACACCAAGGGGGGAAAACCACAGGGGTGTGTGTGCTGAATTGGGCGATTGGGATGGACGTGTATACACTGATGTGTATAAAACTGATGACTAATAAGAACCTGTTGTATAAAAAAAAAACCTAATACTAAACTTTCTTTGGGTTATTTGTATGGAAATATGTTAATATAAATGTTTCAGACATTACATGAAATTCGTAAAAATCTTATATGTTCTGATATAATGTTATAAGTCATAATTCTAGTTATTACTTTAAAAGGTATATCTCAGAAATAACTAAATTTCCTTGTCAATTGCATTATTATGAACTTTCATCAAATCTTTAACTGTGATCATTTTTAAGTCTTTTGTCATTTAGAGACAGTTCTGGGTGTACTCTGATGCTTTTGCAAAAATGTTCCTATAGAAGGGTTTCATCTTCAAGGAATTCATGGAAAAGACTCTGACAAGTACAGGTTTCTGGTAACTGACTATACTGCTGAACTGAATGAATAAGCATTTTCAGAATTCTAATGGAAAACTGATGAATTCATAAAAGTGCTAACAAAAGATCAAGATGAAAAAAAAATTAATTACATGGGACTGAGTGAACTGATGAGGATGATTATAATTTTTGTGACTTTCTGTTTAAATAAAAAGAGAAAAAATGTTTAAAAAAAAGTGCGTGACTCTATGAAACAAATCATTTTAAAACCCCAAAGCAGCATATAAATGAGATTGCAAAAAGACACTGACATTTTGGAAGCAGAATGGACCACAGAACTCCCTAATTCAAGGTGTTTACAGATAAGAAGGTATTTCAAATAGTCCACCCTTTAGGAAATGTCTAATGTCCTATTTTTCAAGAGTATATTTTATATTCTGAGCAACACTGATTTGAGAACTTGAGATTTTCTGACATTGGTTAAATCCACGGGGCAGAGAAAAAGAGTTTCAGAGTTAAAAGTGAGCCTCAAATGTCGGGATCACCTGGGCCCAAATTCATCAACGGTAAGATTTTCAGGCAGAGATCAAATGGAAACCCCATCCTTTATTTCTTAGAGGCATATAAAATATCAGACGAAGGCTGGATTATAGAGCTATCTAGTCTAAATCTTTCAATTTATCAGATAAAGTCACTGAAGCTGTGGAAGTAATAAAGTAGCATTTATTGAGAAAATATTACGCAAAGCAATATGACAAGCAGTATCACAAGTTAGGTGTTTTGAGAAGCTAGTTCTAGCAGCACAACAAAGGCTACTTTGGAGGCACACAGGTCAGTTAAGAGGTTATCATAATTGCTGGGGCAATGAGAGCAGGACTGGGCACAAGGGGAGACACACATCCCCTGGTCAAACAAGAAAGTGCAGAACCTAGAAAGTAGAGAAACTGGCAAAAAAACACAAAGGTGTTTCCAGACTGAAGGAGTCAGAGAGGGTGAGGCCTTTATCCAAGAGTCAGTAAGGACAGAGTAGGTGAGGGCAGACGACGGAGAGAGAACAGATGCTGCTGAACAAAACCAGACTTGTACAGTTTGAGAGGCTGCTGGAACTTTCATGTGGACCCAGCCAGAGAGGGGGTGGCTATTCAAGCCTGAATCACATTAGCAAGGACAAGGCTAGAGAAACAGACTCAGGAGTCATCAGTACAGATGTGACGAAGGACCTGGAGGATGACAGTGTTTGGAGAGTGGATGGAGGCACAGTACCCAGCTCAGCACAGTGGGGAAAAGGGGCAAGAAAAGAACCAGGAGGGGCGGAGTCAACATGGCAGTCGAGGAGAATGCAGAGTTCACAGCTCCGCACAACTAGGGCACCTACCAGGCACTGGTGGAGGACCATGGACACAGATGGGAGGAACCTCCAAGCAACTGGGTAGTATATGGGGGGGAAGTGAGCGTGGAGGAGAAGTGGAGGCGGGACGCGACCGGTGCCCCTGAGGGGCGGCTGGGGGAGGGGAGGGGTTCCCACACCCAGAGGGGGAACAGGGGAGACCCTCGGGAGAGCGGAGGAACGGAAGGGAGCGCGGCCAGTGTTTCCCCTGCCCACTTGGGCTCCAGGGAGCCTGCTGAGGTCCTGAGCCTAATCCTTCGGCCTCGGAGGCTCCCTCCAGCAGCTCTAAGCCTAAGCCCTGCCCCTACACCCCCACCCAGGGCCTTACCTCCTGAACTCCGGGGCCCCCCTTAGGCCGTGCTGCCTGTCCCCAGGTCCTAAGCATAGGCCCCGCCCCACGCTTAAACATCACCCAAGCCCCGCCCCCACCTAAGTTCCATCCTCCCGCCTAAGCTCTGCACCCCACAGCCAAGGCCTTTTCCGGCCTTTTTCTTTTTCTTTTTTTTCTAGGTTGTGGTTCTGTTTTACTTTGTTGTTGTTGATTCATTTATATTTTTACTTATTCTAATAAATTTTTTATTTTTCTAGTTTTACTTTATTCTTTATACTTTTATACTTTGTTATTGTTCTGCTCCTTTTGGCTTCTTCCCCCCCCCCTTTTTTTTTTCTGTTGTGGTTCTGTTTTACCTTGTTGTAGTTATTTCTCTTATATTTTTACTTTTCCTAATATATTTTTAATTTTTCTAATTTTATTTTATCTTTTATTCTTTGTTTTTGTACGCTCCTTTTTTTTTCTTTTCTTTTGCTACACCACGTGGCTTGCAGGATCTTGGTTCCCAGGCCAGGGGTTGGGCCTGAGCTCCTGTGGTGGGAATGCCGAGTCAAAACTGCTCGACTAACAGAGAACCTCAGACCCCAGGGAATATTAATCAGAGTGAGGCCTCATGGAGGTCCTCATCTCGGCATCAAGACCCGGCTCTACCCAACTGCCTGCAAACTCCAGTGCTGGACACCTCAGGCCAAACAACCAGTGAGACAGCAACACAGCCCCAACAATCAAAACAAAAAAAAATGAAATGACAAAAAAAATATGTTACAGACGAAGGATCAAGGTAAAAACCTACAAGACCAAATAAATGGAAACAAAATAGGCAATCTACCTGAAAAAGAATTCAGAAGAATGATAGTAAAGATGATCCAAAGAACTGAAATGAAAAATACACTAGAAGGAATCAATAGTAGAATAACTGAGGCAGAAGAGCAAATAAGTGACCTGGAAGACAGAATGGTAGAAATAACTGCTGAGGAGCAGAATAAAGAAAAAAGAATAAAAAGAATTGAAGACAGTCACAGAGACCTCTGGGACAACATTAAACACACGAACATTCGAATTATAGGGATCCCAGAAGAAGAAGAGAAAGAGAAAGGTACTGAGAAAATATTTGAAGAGATTATAGTCAAAAACTTCCCTAAGTGGGAAAGGAAATAGCCACACAAGTCCAGGAAGTGCAAAGAGTTCCATACAGGATAAAACCTAGGAGAAACACACCAAGACACATATTAACAAAACTAACAAAAATTGAATTCAAAGAAAAAATATTAAAAGCAGCAAGGGAAAAGCAACAAATAATATGCAAGGGAATCCCCATAAAGTTATCAGCTGATTTTTCAGCAGAAACTCTGCAGGCCAGAAGGGAGTGGCAGAACATATTTAAAGTGATAAAAGGGAAAAACCTACAACCAAGATTACTCTACCCAGCGAGGATCTCACTCAGGTTCAATGGAGAAATCAAAAGCTTTACAGCCAAGCAAAAGTTAAGAAAATTCAGCACCACCAAACCAGCTTTAAAACAAATGCTAAAGGATCTTCTCTAGGAAGGAAACACAAAAAAAGAGAAAGACACACAAAAACAAACCCAAATCAATTAGGAAAATGGTAATAATAAAAACATACATATCGATAATCACCATGAATGTAAATGGATTAAATTCTCCAACCAAAAGATACAGACTGGCTGAATGGATATAAAAAGAAGACCTGTATATATGCTGTCTACAAGAGACTCACTTCAGACCTAGGGACACACACATTGAAAGTGAGGGGATGGAAAAAGATATTCCATGCAAATGGAAATCAAAAGAAAGCTGTAGAGGCAATACTCATATCAGACAAAATAGACTTTAAAATAAAGACTGTTACAAGAGATAAGGAAGGACACTACATAATGATCAAGCGATCAATCCAAGAAGAAAACATAACAATTATAAATATTTATGCACCCAACATAGGAGCACCTCAATACATAAGGCAAATGCTAACAGCCATAAAAGGGAAATTGACAGTAATACAGTAATAGTGGGGGGATTTAACACCCCACTTATACCAATAGACAGATGATCCAGACAGAAACTAAATAAGAAAACACAAGGTTTAAATGATACAATAGAGCAGATAGATTTAATTGATATTTATAGGATATTCCACCGAAAGCAGAAGAATACACTTTCTTCTCAAGTACACACTGAATGTTCTCCTGGATAGAACACATCTTGGGTCACAAATCAAGCCTTGGAAAATTTAAGAAAGTTGAAATCATATCAAGCATCTTTTCCAACACAACGCTATGAGATTAGAAATCAATTACAGGAAAAAAACCTGTAAAAAACACAAACACATGGAGGCTAAACAGTGCACTGCTAAATAACGAAGAGATCACCAAAAAAAAAAAAAAGAAGAAATTAAAAAATACATAGAAACAAATGACAATGAATACACAACGATCCAAAACCTATGGGATGCAGCAAGAGCACTCCTAAGAGGGAAGTTTATAGCAATTCAAGCTCACCTCAAGAAACAAGAACAATCTCAAATAAACAATCTAACCTTACATCTAAAGCAACTAGAAAAATAAGAACAAAGAAAACCCAAAGTCAGTAGATGGAAAGAAATCATAAAGATCAGAGCAGATAAATGAAATAGAAATGAAGAAAACAATAGCAAAGATGAATAAAACTAAAAGCTGGTTCTTTGAGAAAATAAGCAAAATTGATAAACCTTTAGCCAGATGCATCAAGAAAAAAAGGGAGAGGACTCAAATCAATAATATTAGAAATGAAAAAGGAGAAATTACAAGTGACACCACAGAAATACAAAGGATCATATGAGACTACTACAAGCAAATATATGCCAATAAAATGGACAACCAGGAAAAAATGGACAAATTCTTGGAAAGGTACAACTTTCCAAGACTGAACAAGGAAGAAGTAGAAAATATAAACTGACCTATAACAAGTAATGAAATTGAACCTGTAATTTAAAATCTTCCAACAAACAAAAGTCCAAGACCAGATGGCTTTAAAGGAGAATTTTATCAAACATTTAGAGAAGAGCTAACACCTATCCTTTTCAAACTCTTCCAAAAAATTGCAGAGGGAGGAACACCCCCAACCTCGTTCTATGAGGCCACCATCACTCAGGTACCAAAACCAGATAAAGATATCACAATAAAAGAAAATTACAGACCAATATCACTGATGAACATAGATGTAAAAATCCTCAACCAAATACTAGCAAACAGAATGTAACAACACATTAAAGGAATCATACACCATAATCAAGTGGGATTTATTCCAGGGATGCAAGGATTCTTCAATATATGCAAATCA
This sequence comes from Phocoena phocoena, assembly GCF_963924675.1. Classification (NCBI taxonomy): domain Eukaryota; kingdom Metazoa; phylum Chordata; class Mammalia; order Artiodactyla; family Phocoenidae; genus Phocoena; species Phocoena phocoena. The sequence goes on along the minus strand of NC_089224.1, from coordinate 40,836,875 downwards.
ATCAATGTGATACACCATATTAACAAATTAAAGAATAAAAACCATATGATCATCTCAATAGATGCAGAAAAGATTTTGACAAAATTCAACCATTTATGATAAAAACTCTCCAGAGATTTGGCATAGAGGGAAACTATCTCAACATAATAAAGGCCATATATGACAAACCCACAGCAAACAACATTCTCAATGGTGAAAAACTGAAATCATTTCCTCTAAGATCAGGAACAAGACAAGGATGTCCACTCTAGCCACTATTATTCAACATAGTTTTGGAAGTCCTAGCCACAGCAATCATAGAAGAGAAAGAAATAAAAGGAATACAAATTGGAAAAGAAGAAGTAAAACTGTCATTGTTTGCAGATGACATGACACTATACATAGAGAATCCTAAAGATGCCACCAGAAAACTACTAGAGCTAATCAATGAATTCGGTAAAGTTTCAAGATACAAAATTAATGCATAGAAATCTCTTGCATTCCTATACACTAACAATGAAAGATCAGAAAGAGAAATTAGGAAACACTCCCATTTACCATCGCAACAAAACAAATAAAATACCTAGGAATAAACCTACCTAAGAAGGCAAAAGACCTGCACTCAGAAAAATATAAAACACTGATGAAAGAAATCAAAGATGACACAAACAGATACAGAGATATACCATGTTCTTGGATTGGAAGAATCAATATTGTGAAAATGACTATTCTACCCAAAGCAATAAGCAATCTACAGTTCAGTGCAATCCCTATCAAATTACCAATGGCATTTTTCACAGAACTAGAACAAAAAATCTTAAAACTTGTATGGAAACACAAAAGAGCTGGAATAGCCAAAGCAATCTTGAGGGAAAAAAACGGGAGCTGGAGGAATCAGACTCCCTGACTTCAGACTATACTACAAAGCTACAGTAATCAAGACAATATGGTACTGGCACAAAAGCAGAAATATAGATCAATGGAACAGGATAGAAAGCCCAGAGAAAAACCCATGCACCTATGGTCAGCTAATCTGACAAAGGAGGCAAGGATATACAATGGAGAAACGACAGTCTCTTCAATAAGTGGTGCTGGGAAAATTGGCCAGCTACATGTAAAAAAATGAACTTAGAATACTCCCTAACACCATACACAAAAATAAATTCAAATGGATTAAAGACCTAAATGTAAGACTGGACACTATAAAACTCTTAGAGGAAAACATAGAACACTCTTTGACATAATTCACAACAAGATCTTTTTTGACCCATCTCCTAAAGTAATGGAAATAAAAACAAAAATAAACAAATGGGACCTTATGAAACTTAAAATCTTTTGCACAGCAAAGGAAACCATAAACAAGACAAAAAGACAACCCTCAGAATGAATCAACAGACAAAGGATTAATCTCCAAAATATACAAACAGCTCATGCAGCTCAATATCAAACAAAAATAAACAACCCAATCCAAAAATAGGCAGAAGACCTAAACAGACATTTCTCTAAAGACAAACAGATGGCCAAGAGGCACATGGAAAGCTGTTCAACATCACTAATTATTAGAGAAATGCAAATCAAAAGTACAATGAGGTATCACCTCACACCAGTCAGAATGGCCATCATCAGAAAACCTACAAACAACAAATGCTGGAGAGGCTGTGGAGATAAGGGAACCCTCTTACACTGTTGGTGGGAATGTAAATTGATACAGCCACTATGGAGAACAGTATGGCGGTTCCTTAAAAAACTAAAAATAGAACTACCATATGATCCAGCAATCCCACTACTGGGCATATACCCAGAGAAAACCATAATTCGAAAAGACACATGCACCCCAATATTCATTGCAGCACTATTTACAATAGCCAGGTCATGGAAGCAACCTAAATGCCCATCGACAGACGAACGGATAAAGAAGATGTGGTACATATATACAATGGAATATCACTCAGCCATAAAAAGGAACAAAACTGGGTCATTTGTAGAGATATGGATGGACCTAGAGACTGTCATACAGAGTGAAGTAAGTCAGAAAGAGAAAAACAAGTGTTGTATATTAACGCATATATGAGAAATCTAGAAAAATGGTACAGATGAACCTATTTGCAGGGCAGGAATAGAAACACAGACGTAGAGAATGGACGTGTGGACACAGGGGGGAAGGAGAGGGTGGGATGAATTGGGAGATTAGGTTTGACAAAAATACACTACCATGTGTAAAATAGATAGCTAGTGGGAACCTGCTGTATAGCACAGGGAGCTCAGCTCGGTGCTCTGTGATGACCCAGATGGGTGGGATGGGAAGTGGGGTGGGAGGGAGGTCCAAGAGGGAGGGGATATGTATACATATAGCTGATTCACTTCACTGTCCATCAGAAACTAACACAAGATTGTAAAGCAATTATACTCCAATAAAAAAATTTTTAAAGGAAAAGAAAGAAAAGAAGAGCCAGGAAAGCCTCGTGCTGAGGAAGGCGGAGGAGGGGAGAGCCTCCAGATGCCATAGCACTAACTTGACCGAGATCAAGTCACCAATACTTCCAAGACACCCTGCCCCGAAACCAGGCCAGCAGAGCAAAAGTCACACTGCAGAGCTGGAATCCAGCAGATTGTAAGGAAGTGGAGTCCAGCCAGGAAGGGAGAGAGTGGGGGAATTAGTGGAATAACCACTGGAGAGATCAAGGTTCTAATTGGCCAACCTTGAGCTTTTCACCACTGATTTTGCTGTTGTCACATGCTTGGGTACTTGGGTCTTATTGCCTTATTTCTTCATTCACTCTCACTCCTGACACTTAAGTTTGCATAATCTGGTTTCCAGGTAACTGCACCCCATAGAATTCAACTGCGTTAAGGATTAAATAGAATTTTTGTGAGCAAGCCTCACACAACTATATGTAATAAGCAGCTATAAAGGAAACTAACCTATTCAGGATGTGGTCTGTCTCTTCCTCTGTTCATAGAGGCTTAATTTATGTCTTTTCTGAGCTTTATGCCTTAGAGAAGGAAATGGATTGCAGTTAAAAGGCTTGTGTACAAGAAAAAATATTTTTTAATTTCTTAGTAAATTGACCTCTAAGCATAATCATATCTTGAATCTCTGTTACTCTCTCTCTCTCTCTCGGTCTATTTCTCTGTCTCTGTCCTTCACACATCCACACAGTAGATGTTAAAAAAAGTTACATGAGTTTTTTTGGCTCTGGGATCATTATTATAAGTCGTAATAATATGGTTTTCAAAACATTTTTGTGTTGGCTCTGTAGCCAATCTTAACTGTAAAGATGATAAGCAGTTACTGTTATATTACAAATAAAACTTACACCTGTCTCTGTCTAAAATGCTACAGTTTATTATTGTTGTTGTTGTTATAGGAAAAGGAAAAAGCAGCCCTATAGGTATAACCCTTCACAGAAGAAAAATATCTTGCTGGCAACTCATTATTTCAGGTTGTTATTATGTTAGATGATAGCTTCTAGGTGTAAGGCACACACCTACAATGATCACGTTAAGGCAGAACCTCATTAATAATAGAGGAGATCTGATTATATCCATTCCTGATGCTAGTTTAATAACCTGTGGCACTTTTTCAACAAAAAATAATCATTCGAACCTTTTTGCTCTTTAAAAAAGTCATCCTTGCCATATCTTGGTACCAAGCTGGAGAAAACAGGCTGCTTTTGAATCAAGGAGTAGTCCCTGATATGAGTCTTTCTGGTGCCTTTTAGCAGTAAGAATTAACATTTCAAAGAATAATAATTGTAGACTGAATTTCTAGCCTTTTAGAGATTTGGGGAGAAGCGACTTGATCATTTTTCATTGTTGTATGTCATGATTTGGGTTTTTTTTTTTAATAGAACACACCAGCTTCTGCATTTACACCAGACCCAAACACGTTGTATCTCCTGCCAGTGCATTTGGTCCAGTACAGCTATGATCTTTAAGACATGAACAGATATTCTGTGTAAAGTACTTGTTATTTCACATTATCAGAAACTTTGTTGTGGCTTTTCCTTGCCCAATTTTTGTTTAATTCATCACCTCTTATACACAAGCCCCATGTGCTGGGCTTAGTGATGTCCCCTCATTAAAATATCTCCATATGTTACCTAATATGGCAAAAAAGAACTTTGCAGAGGTGAATAAGATTCCTGAGATGGGAGACTGTGCCAGATTAAGCGGCTATGTCTGATGTAATTACAAATGTCCTTACATGGGAAGAAGGTGATGTGATGACAGAAGAAGAGACTGGAGTGATGTGCTTTGAAAGTGAGGGAAGGACTTACTTCACTTAGCATGATAATCTCTAGGTCCATCCATGCTGCTTCAAATGGCATTATTTCATTCTTTTTTATGGCTGAGTAATATTCCCTTGTGTATATGTCAGACAGAGAAAGACAAATATCATGTACTATCACTTATATGTGGAATCTGAAAAAATGATACAAATGAACTTATTTATAAAACAGAAACAGACTCACAGACTTCGAAAACAAACTTAAGGTTACCAAAGGGGAAAGGTGGGGGGAGGGATAAATTAGGAGTTTGGGATTAACATATACACACTACTATATATAAAATAATCAACAAGGACCTACTCTATAGCAAAAGGAACTCTACCTAATATTCTGTAATAACCTATATGGGAAAAGAATCTGAAAAAGAATGGGTGTATGTATATGTATAACTGTACACCTGAAACTAACGCAACATTGTTCTGGATTGGCCAAAAAGCCAACCGAATAAATCAACTATATTTTAATACAAAATAAAAATTAAATTTAAAAAATGAAATAAATTTTAAAAAATAAAAATAGAAATACTTTATTACTGAAAAAAAAAAAAAAAAAGAAGAGAAAGAAGGAGCCACAAGGCAAGGAATACGGGCAGCCACCAGAAGCCAAGAAAGGCAAAGAAACGGATTCTACCTTCACAGCCCCAAAAAGAACCGGCCCTGCCCACACCTTGATTTTAGCTCCCTAAGAGTCATTGCAGATTCCTGATCTCCAAAACTGTAAGGGAATAAATTTGTGTTGTTTAAGTCACTTAGTATGCAGTAATTTGTCACAGCAGCAATTGGAAATGAATACACCCCATATCTGCTTTCCTTTCAAAAGAGTAAGAGAGAATGGTAGATTTTATGGAGCAGAGGAAAAGGAAAAGGAGATTCAATAGATATTATTATAATCCGTGTGATCTTGAACAAAAGAAGATGTGATTTTATAAACCATAATTTTCCTATTGAAATATAATGCTTGCCTATATAGAAAGTTGAAAGGTATGAAACAAAGAGGAAAAATAAACAACCATTTTTAACATTCTATTTTTTCCGTCCAGTATCTTTTCTACGTTTATTTTTATATACTTAAGCTTTTACTATCAGAGTGTTGGAAATATCCATGGAAGACAGGTCTTTGTTGCCCATCTTGTAGGTAAGGAATTTGAGGACCAGAGAGGTGAAAGTCATTTTGCCCAGTCATACAACTCATGAAGGACAGAGCCTGGATTCCAGATCTCTCTTAACAACAAAACTCTTTTAACCACAGCATACAATGAAGTTAGGAGATGAGAATAAAACTATGGGGGGAAAGATCCATCAATTTTTTTCTTTTTTTTTTTTTTTTTTGCGGTACGCGGGCCTCTCACTGCTGTGGCCTCTCCCGTTGCCGAGCACAGGCTCCGGACGTGCAGGCTCAGCGGCCATGGCTCACGGGCCCAGCCGCTCCGCAGCATGTGGGATCTTCCCGGACCGGGGCACAAACCCATGTCCCCTGCATCGGGCAGGCGGACACTCAACCACTGTGCCACCAGGGAAGCCCGATCCATCAATTTTTATGGAGGCTTTAAGATTCCACTCTTGCTCAAGTAAGTCCCAAGGTTCCTGGAAGCTTGGGAACGAGGTGCTGATGAGACACCCCCGTAGAGACATCTTCCTTTTTCCTAAACTGACTCTCCTTCTAACAGGCCAGTGAGGCCAGGAAGATATTAGGTAGATGTAATTGATATTTAGATGAGATGCATAAATTAAAATCCCCTTTCATACCAGCAGCCAAACTGCTCCATTCATACAGCTGAAGAGAGAATTTTTTTTTTAATTCTTTGCATCTTGGAATCCTCCAGATAAAGGCTTTCATGTCCATGCATTCTATTCATTGTGCTACCAATGTTATACTACTTTAACTTTTCCACTCAAATGTATTTGCTTTGCCTTTTCAAAGGAAACTTATAAAGGAAGAAAAAAAGGGAGAAAGAAAAGAGGCGAGGAAAAGAAGCAGGGAGGACAGAAGGGAGAGAGGGAGGGAGAAAGAGAGAGAGAAAGAGTCAAGCTCTATGCAATGTGAAAAGTTGATTAACATGTTCTCACAATTTTGAATTTTGGAAGATCCACAGGCTACTTTTTAAAAATTATTATTCACTAAACATTTCTATTTGTGTCAAGCAATTGGGAGTTGTTTGCATTTAATAGTTTAACGCCTCATGCAGTCACTGATGTAGAGAAATTAATGTAAATGAAAATAAACTGGGTATTATGCCCAGTAGGAAAGCACCCCAGCCTGCATCCCTCATCTAATTCACTCCCTAAGCCAGAGGGCAAAACTTCTAATGCAGTGTAATTTCCTCTTCGTAAGGTGCAAAATACAGCCTCCACTAATGGTCAATTTGAAGGATGTTTCACACAGGGAGAGTATCCGCATCTCGGGAGGTACTTGGGGAGCTGGTGTCCTTTATAGGGGTTCTGGCTGGGACATTCATCCTGGAGGCAGTTTGGAGAGAGAGACAATAGGCAATAAAGCTAAATCATTGCAGAGATATCAGAGGGCTGTCCTCTGCACCTGGCTGGTGAAGCTGGGCTTGTAGCCAAGGCTGTACTACCTACTCAGAGTGCAATTCTCCTTCCTTCAAGGTCATTCTCCCTAATAAAAGGGATAGGGAAATGGGGCTGGAACTGAGATGAGATCTCTGACCCCTTTTACACAGAAAGTCTACAGCCACCGTGCTGCTCACATTTCTCTCTTTATGCGTGTACCTATTCCTCATAGACCCAGGGCCTGACTGCTCCAGGTCATCTGACTACATGGCTACAATGCATGAGGATTCACTGTGGTTGTGTTAGGACCTGTATTCCAAGATGATGATGATGACGACGACAATGATATGATGACAAGGAGAGAAGCTAGCCTTGATTTATCACTTACCATGCACTATTTTAAAAGCCAAATGTATATTTTTTTCTTATTTCATTCTCCAATCAACCCTAGGAGGTAGGCACTATTGCCATCACCACCCTCTACATGAAGAAACTGAGGCACAGAGAGGCTAAATAACTTACCTGACACAGCAGCAGCTAGTAAGTGGAGACGCCAGAACCCTGGCTGTCTGACTTCAGAGTCTTCAGCCAGTATCTCTTCTGCCTCTTTTACATTTATAGTTGGTAATTCTCCCAGCAACCCCTAGGACAGATAACATTAACTATGTTTTATAGATGAGGAAACCTGGCCTTGCCCGAGCTCACTCAGCTTCTCACATTTATTTATAAATCCATAGGGCATTGGTTTGCAACCATTTTCCTTTTGCTGAAGTCTTCCAAGAAGGGAAAATTTATTGGAAGGTTGAGGCCAAACAAAACTTTTCAGACTGGAGTGAGAACAGGGTCACTCTTTACATCCCTACTTGCAGCAGGAAGACAACGTCATCTTTGTTCCTTTCATAGCACTTATCATAATTTCCAAGTATTTGATGTCATTGTCTGATACTTATTCATTGTCTATCCACATAACTAGGCCGTAAGTTCTATGAGGCCAGGAAACTTAGTCTATCTTATTCACCTTTGTATGTCTAGCACCTAGCAATGCTCCAGGCACACAGTAAGCAATCAGTAGGTAGTTACTGAAATGTACAAGGTTAAGTAATACTTTTCCCTCAATCCCATTATGGAGCAAATCAAGACAAAACAGAACTTCCAAAAACTGGAGAGCAGAAGGAAAAGTTAAATGAGGTTCTCTATTAACTGAGGTTTTAGTCCATTTCTATCGCTAAAATCACTTTACAGGGCATTGCTGCCACTGTGGGGAAAGCGTGGTGACTTAGGTCACAGGCACAGGCTCCAGTCACTCAGCCCAATGGTGCAGTAGGAAAAGGATGAGAGGATGAACCCAACAAGCATCTTGGAAGGTAAACAACTACACTTATGCATAGAGAGGTCATCTTCTTTTAATTTGAAAAGTGTTCCCAGAGCATACCTGGTAAATTGCCCAGAGACACTGAAGTACAATTTACTGAAACAATGCGATGTTTCAAAGGTTTCTATCGGGAAGGCCTGCTAAAAAATTAAAGAAACCATGAAAGTAATGTCAGCAAATTTGGCTAGATCAAATAACTACATAAAATATTCACAAAGTTAAAAGAACTTTAGAAAACTATTTTTAGCAAGTAGGACAGACATTGTCAAAAGATCACTCAAATTCATAGGAAAAATTCTCAGACTTAGTAGACAATTCTAGATTAAATACAAGTCTCCAAAGAACTCCAGTGGAACTAATTCTCCATTAAATGACTAATCAATATAAAGCCGTTCAATTTCACTGGAAAGCAAAAGAACTGTGACTTTAAAAAATGAGCAATGTCATTTTTTATAAGTTAGGTGTATTGAAGTATAATTTACACACAGGAAAATTCATTCTTTTCAAGTATATAGTTCAATGAGTTTTCACAAATATACACAGTCACGAAACCATCATCAAGATCAAGATATAGAAAATTTCCATCACCCCCAAAAAGTTCCCCTGGCCCCCTTTCTTTTCAATCCCTTCCCTCTTCCCCAGACCCTGATCCAATTTTTTTCCCTATAGTTTTTCATTTTCCAGAATGTCATATAAATAGAATCATAAAGTTAAGTAGCCTTTGAGCCTGGTTCAATGTCTTTTTTAGTCTATCAAAGTAGCAAAGATGTAAAAGGTAATAATAATGTTCGTGAGTGTGCTCAGACACAGCTAATGTATGAATAAACTGTTATTACCTCTCTTGGATGCAAACTGGCAATATGTACCAAGAGCCTAAAAATATTGATACACTTTGACCACTAATTCAATTTGTAGAAATCCCTATACCAACAGTTAATATCAAAGATGTGCACAAAACTTATATATGCCCAAAGATGTTCATTACAGTGTTATTTATTATGGTAAAAATTTACAAACACCCTAAATGTTCAACGTAAAGGGAATGTATAAGTAAATTCATATAATAAACATATTCATCTATACACCAATTAGAAGTAAAGTTTACTGAAAGTTTTTGATGACATGGAAAATACTTATAATACTGGAATAGCACAAAAGCAACATACAATGTTGCATATATATTATGATATCAGAGTAAAAGCACACAGAGAAAAGAATGGAAGGAAAATTATTTTCTCTGAGTGATAGATGACTGTGAAAAGTATATATTCTTCTGTATTGTCCTAATTTTCTTCAATGCCCTTCTATTATTTTTATAATTAGACAAATACCTTATAAGAGATATAAAGCTCTGCTTTCTATCTAACCTGAATCACTTTTGCTCTACTCTAAACTCTTAGGAAGATTCAGATCTACTGGCCAATTACTCACACCTTTAACTAAGATTTATTAAGCACCTACTAGGCCCCAAGCACTCTGTTAGGTGCTAGGACTACAAAGAATTTGACTCTGCCCTTATCTCAAAGGAATATTAGGTCAATATGTAAACACATAATATTGATTACTTCTAATAATTTATTTTACATCTTTACTTTATGCTAGATACTAACCATTTTTCATACATTACCTCATTTCCTCATCTGTAAAATGGAGATAATACTTGGGTGGTTATGAAGAGTCACCCTTAAAGCACGTAGCCAGTTCCCAACATAAAGCAGGCAACAGATATTTGTTCTACTCTAAAAGGTGTTATAACAGTGGCAAGAACTCAATAAACTAAGAACTAAATATACTAGGGGCACAAATCTACAGAGGAAAGAGAGGTCAGAGACACTTGTGCTCTGCTTGACAAGATCAGGATTTTGCAGGTGGTCAAGAAAAGGAAGGGTATTCCAGGCAGAGGGGCCAGTGTACATCCTCATCTCTTTGAAGATAACTTTTCTAGCACTTCCATAAGGAAAGAGTTCCCTGTGTGATTCACAAGAGCCTCTTAAAAGCAATGCTGCCTACTTGCATGAGACGGTCTCCAGTGTTATGACACCCCCTGATAAATGTCGAGATTCATTTTCTAACTTGATTCTATAGGAAAGAGAGACAATTTCATCCCATGCATTGGAAATTGCCCTTTTGTTGGTCTTCCTACACGGAGTAGGACCTTCACGGAAACTCACCAGAAAGCACACAAGCTACTAGGTAAGTGGAGACATCACACAGACCTTTGGAGGCAGCAACACAGCAATATTATTTTTGCCAACAAAGAGTTTGCTCACTATCTTTTCTTCCTTACTCTTTCCTTGTCCTTCGCACTATCTACTGGGAGCGCTCCAAGTGCACAAACAACATATAAATTCTAGCCATCTCAGTGATCTTCTGGAAGAGGAAAAAAGGGGAAGAAAATTTTCTTTTAGATAAAATTATCCTTGTTTTGCTTCACAAAGATTAGTCACTAGTTGAGTGGTGTGACTGGTTACATCGCCAGCTTGAGCAGCATAAACTGAACACACAAGTTCAATGAAGACAGATGGTGAATATCCATGTTAGTTATCAACCATACCAAAGAGAGAGCTGAAGAGAAGCACCATGTCAAGGGAAGAAGAGGCACAAAGCAGGTCAACATCACGCAGTTAGAAATTAGGTCCATGTAACTGCTTATGGCAGGAGGTGGAACTCTCAATATACATATTCAATACAGATAACCTTCAAGGTTTCTGAACCTTCCCTCAAGAATCCCAGTTATTTCAGCCATAATTTCCAAACACCACTGTTTCTGCTAATACTTTGGCCCTGATTTAAGGAAACACTCCTGTTTAATTTAGAACCTAACTCCCACTCATCTTCACATTTTTCACATGAGCACAACAGCTCACGAGAGGTTTATTTATAAATGAGTACCGAAAGTCACAATGGACCGTCAAAGCCAACGACATCCCCAGAGGTGGCCAAGTCAGCAGAAGCTTTGACATTCCATCAGCAGTCCTCTGCTCCTCTTAATGAAAGCACAGGAAGTAGGAAATGTAATACATGGTGGAAAACACTAGTCACAAGAGACCTTGTGAATATCTGTTCTTAGAGATGTTATGCATCTAAATGAGGTCCATCCACCTTAGATTGCTGTGATGCTTTCCTGTTGGAACTGTGGGGTCGACTCTCAGCTTGCTCACTGATATGATTTTGCAAAAGGTAAATTGAGTTACTCTGAAGAAGCTTTCCTAAGTAACTTAATAATATGGCACTTCAATGTGATGGGACTATTCAATCCTAGAGACAATTGTCCATGTAGAGTAAGAAGACTATAAGGTGAAAAAAAAAATAGCTTCCACTCATGAATCTCCTTTTCCTAATACCTAGGACCCACTGAACCTTCTGGATGAATATGTGCCATTTTATTTCAACTCAGCCAACCTACAGAGGTCCTGAGCAGAACCCATAAATCCATCTATAATTTATTAAAGACTTTCATGGCACTCTGTTCAACCAGTTCACACAGGATGCTCTGTTAAAAAATGGTTCCATCACTGGAAAAGAGAAAATACAAGTCTTTGCCCCAAAAGGTTTAGAGTGACTGCATGTAAATGTTTATAGACTGGAATTCCAAGAACATCTTGTCGTGATGCTGACAGGGCAAATAGCTCTGCATTTAGCCACAACTAATAGAATGTGTCCATGGACATTTCCCTAAGTATGTCTGGACATCACTTCATCCACAACTTTCCCTGAATTCAAGGAGTCCACAACTTCTAGGGTAAAATTAAAAACAATAAACACTCAGATTTTTGGTGTAATTGCAATCCTTTGCTAGCATCTTCTTTTTTGCATTTTGGGTCGCATTAGAAAGAAATGCTTCATGGGCACACACCATGTGTGAACGACCCTACTGCTAATGTGTTATTTCTATTCTGGGTGTAATATATTTTTACCCAGGGCCAGCAGAAGAAGAGAAATGATGCACAGATTTCTCTAAGGGGAGCAGGAAGGGGGAAAATACTGAGAACACACGACTACACTACCAGAAAGGTCTCAGCCAGGGATGTGTATAAGTCGGAAGAGCTGATAAACAAGACAAGGAAAAATCTGAGCCTTCACTGAACTTAACTTGGTGTCTTCCAGTCTTCTCAGGGCTGCCAGTGACAGAACTAGAGGGACCTCTCAGATTCAGAGTCAATGCAGGACATACTTGCTAGGCACTGTGCTAGATGATATCACCTCCATCATGGGTCACATGCAAAGGGCTCAGGCCTTTGCAGGAAGACTTGGCTCCCCTTTACTGGCCAGAGAACACAATAGCACCTAAGTAGAAGGCTTCCAGGACTGTGAGGCCAAGTGTCAGAGACCAAGTGGCCAATGGTGGGACTAGCACTGCTACTTTTAGAGCATTCACTGATGTCCAAAAGAATTTCCAGCGGCTACAGAAATTTAAAGGGATGAAACAGAAGCTCAAGGTCAAGGAGTGCCTTCAAGGCAGACTGTGCATGGTCGCTAAGGTCTTTTCCCAAGATGCCTCCACAGAAAGATATTCACTATCTTGAAAGTAGACCGTGGTTCCCAGTAGGACAAAGTCAAAAACTAAATTTTTTCAGGATCCTGAGAATGAACCCACATCTCATATTAAACAAGCAAAAGAAACTAATGTGTAAAACCAGAAGACCAATGTATTTTTTCACAAAGAGAAATTAGTATCAAAGGGAATACATGGATTCCATTTAACCGTTGTTTTCCCGTTCTGTTCACAGATCTCTATGGAAAGCCATTAGAATGTACTTAAAAACAAGTCATAGAAAATCCAGCTCAAATTGGGTTAAACAATAATTTATTGATTGATTTATATAACCCAAAAGGTCTGTGCTAGGAAGTACTCCAGGCAAGGCTTGATCCAGCAGTTTGAGGCTATCACCAAGAATTAAATTTCTTTTGATGTATTGGCTCTATTTTCCATCGTATTGGCACCCTTCCCATGGTGGCAAAATGGCTGTCAGCAGCAATAAGATGATATGCATTTTTCTCTTCAACTTTAGTAAAAGAATGATGGCTTCTTTCTGTCCAACCATCAAATAAAGGTCCTAAACTTTACTTTGACTGGAGTAAATGAGATAAGTACCTATCCATGAACTAATCACTATAGCCAGAGGATTAGTTTAGGCCTAGGTCAGTTTTTATCCCTGAATCAATCACTGTGACAAAGAGTATGGGTTTGTGAAAATTGGTTTACAGCCAATCTCTGGAGTTAAGGGATGGCCAAACTACAATACAATCTATACAGTGTAAACAGGCTGGGATAAATGCTTGGGAGGCAGCTACATGATTCTACTGTACAAAGATATACTGTAAAGAGGGTTGCTTTATAAACCTGGGATCAGAAGAAATCCAGAAATACACATTTTAATGGCATTAAGATAAACAGCAGGATTCCCCCAACTCCATAGGAATTCCATTGCCAAAGTTTCTAGAAAGTAACTGGCTAACTTCTATCAATGTATCTTAAGAATGAAAGGGGGGAAAAAGGCCAATACTGTGTGATTCCACTTACATGAGGTACCTAGAGTTAATCAAATACGTAGAGACCAAAAGTAGAATGGTGGTTGCCAGAGGCTGCAAGTGGGGTGGTGGAGGCATGATGTGGAGTTATTGTTTAATGGGTATAGAGCTTCAGTTTTGCAAGACGGAAAGAATTCTGGAGATGGGTGATGGTGATGGTTGCACAATATGAAGGTACTCAATACCCCAGAACTGCACTCTCAAAAATAGTAAAGATGATACATTCTATGTTTTGTGTATTTTACCATAATTTTTTAAAAAGGAATAAATGGATTAATTGGATGAGTTATAGGCATATCTTATAGGCCTTGGAGTTGAATTTCAGTATCTCCACTCTAAAGTGTTCCGTGCTTTTTTTAAAGTCAAATTACGAAAGAAAAAAAGCATTATTTTTCTGTTGCAAAAGATCTAGGGTCAAACACCACAATGACACACTAAGAAATTGTCTTAGGTGCCTTTGGGCTCAAGGAACAGAATGTGGGCAGTTACCTAGTCTCCCACTATCATATGGCTTAAGTTGAGTCCGTCTTGCTTAAGTGGGCATAGCTGGAGACAATTTAAATTGTGCTCCAGGAGAAAGATCTTCTGGTACCCGCCACCTCACATATTTATAGCTGGGAGGTGACAGAGATCACCTAACCCTGTTGCTCTGAAAACGAGGCACAACCTTGCCAGTGTGAAAAAACATTCTCTTCTCAATGCCCATCTTCTGGGAAGTTTGTGTATCAGAATTGGTGCCAACCAGTACAACTTCTGGCTCTCTCTGCCGGGCCAGCTCATTACTGGACGACCTGAGAGAAAGTTGCTGGAGGCATCCAGAGAGAAAATGGCTCGTTTTTCCTCATCATCTGACATCCAAGTGCTTGGAGGAAGCTTCACTGTGGTCCCTAAGTACTGACTGAAAACATCAATTGTATTTCAAAAAAAAGTCAGTAGGACAGAGGAAAACACTTCATTGGTAGTTAAAGTAGCATGTCCAGGGGCCTGGGAAAAGAGCTGGTGGAGTTAGAACCGGTAAAGGATGAAGGAAGGATGCCGAGTGTGCACACCTGATAAGGTTCATAAGCCACGGAACTGCAGCCAGGCTTTGGTTATCTTAGCATAAGTAACAGGGCTGCACAGAGCTCTTTTATTACATTGACTTTGATTTCTTTACTCCGTGGGATCCCTGCATATCTGATGATTGAACTCTAAAAACACCACACAGACACTGAGCTGATGTGGTCCAAGAGCAGCCAGAGATATGCCCTCCAAAGACTATGTCTAACGTTGACAACTAAAGGATAAATATCTCACTGACTTCTTAATAATCCTTACAGAATTAACGCCATCATCTGGTGGTGCATTAGCATTTCCTAAATAAAGGAGCAAGTCCCTGGAGGGATGTAAGATGTTAGGTAATGATGAGTTAGCGTTTCATTTAGGCTTTGTAGCGAGTGAGACGATTAATACACCTACTCTTAGTGTGGTTGCACATTATTATTTGTGACATGGTAACAGTGTTTTGAGAATTTATTAACTGTAGGACATTGTGGTAACCTATATATTATACGTCAGCTCCTCTAACCCTTAAAACACTGTAATGCCAGTATCATTCCAAGTTCACAAATGAAGAAATCAAAGCTCAGAGCGTTTGGTAATTTGTCCTGGATCATGTAATTAAGAAATAGCAGGGCTTCCCTGGTGGCGCAGTGGTTGAGAATCTGCCTGCCAATGCAGGGGACACGGGTTCGAGCCCTGGTCTGGGAAGATCCCACATACCGCGGAGCTACTAGGCCCGTGAGCCACAACTACTGAGCCTGTGCGTCTGGAGCCTGTGCTCCGCAACAAGAGAGGCCGAGACAGTGAGAGGCCCGCGCACCGCGATGAAGAGTGGCCCCCTCTTGCCACAACTAGGGAAAGCCCTAGCACAGAAATGAAGACCCAACACAGCCAAAAATAAATAAATAAATAATTTTTTAAAAAAAATAGCAGGTCTGTGATTCAAACTCATATCTCTCTGAGCCAAAAAACTCACATTCTTTTTTTTTTTTAATTCACATTCTTCATCATCATGGTTCAACAGGCCTATGTCTCTGTTGGACTGATGAAGTTTTGGTGGGCATTCTACACTTTGAATTCTTCTCTCAAGAGGCATCTAGACAAAGCTGGATGTTGGGAAAACATAAATTTTATCCTTTAGGCAAAAGAGATGTCCAGACTTGAAGTTCCATGATATCCACTGTGACTGGTGATAGGCTGCCCCATCAGGAGAGGAAATGGAAACTGTATTCCTTAGTAAGAAGTGAGTTCCCCTGTTTCCAACCTTGGCTTTTTTTTAAAGAAAAATCATTTTTTATTTCTTTAATGTTGTATCTATTTTATTTATTTATTTTTGGGTCTTCGTTGCTGCGCGCAGGCTTTCTCTAGTTGCGGTGAGTGGGGGCCACTCTTCGTTACAGTGTGTGGGCTTCTCGTTGTGGTGGCTTCTCTTGGCATGGGCACTAGGTGCGCGGGCTTCAGTAGTTGTGGCATGCAGGCTCAGTAGTTGTGGAGCACGGGCTAGTTGCTCCACGGCATGTGGGATCTTCCCGGACCAGGGCTCGAACCTGTGTCCCCTGCATTGGCAGGCGGATTCTTAACCACTGCGCTACCAGGGAAGCCCCCAACCTTGGCTTTTGAAGCCTCCTTCAAAGGACTACTGCTTGAATAGCATCGGGTTTAAGCAGGGGTTAGCAGACCTGGGTTCAAATTCAAATTCTACCACTTAATAGCTGGTCAACCTCGGTCAAGTTATGTAATTCCCAGAACATCACTTTTCTAATCTATAAAATGGATATCATACTAATGTAAAATTTTTGCTCCCTTTTAACCTCTGCCATTTAAATAAGCATGTCAGTTGTGGTTTTAGTTTTCATTTCCCTAATGACTAATTTCTCTAAGGACTACATCTTCTTTGCCAAATTCTCTGTCGAAATCTTTTATACATTTAAAAAAAATGGGTTGTTGGTCTTCTTAGTATTAAGTTTTGAGAGGTTTTTTAAAAAATAAATTCTGAATACGTACCAAGTGTAGGTGAGAATATGGAGCATTTGGAAGTCTGATGCATTGCTGGTGAGAATGTAAAACGGTAGAACCACTTTAGAAAACTGCTTGGCAGGCAGGCTTCCCTGCTGGCGCAGTGGTTGAGAGTCCGCCTGCCGATGCAGGGGACACGGTTTCGTGCTCCGGCCCGGGAAGATCCCACATGCCGCGGAGTGGCTGGGCCCATGAGCCATGGCCACTGAGCTTGCGCGCCCGGAGCCTGTGCTTCGCAACGGGAGAGGCCACAACAGTGAGAGGCCCGCCTACCGCAAAAATAAAGAAAGAAAGAAAGAAAGAAAACTGCTTGGCAGTTTCTGAAAAAGTTAAATATATACCTACAATATGACCCAGCCTTTCTATACCTAGGTTTTCACCCAAGAGAAATGAAAACACATGTGCATGTTTAGTTAGTTTCCAATATTCCCCTTGTCCTGGGGATTGCCCCTTTTACAAAGGAGGAACCCCCCCCCCCCCACCCCGCAGTCATGCCTGGTCCACGTGACCCTGCCTTCCTGGCCAGAGTCGGTCCATCTGACAGCAGGTCACTAAAGCTGAGAATTATAGATGTCAGTATCCTAGAAAAAAGGTCCATAATTTCCTGCTTCTGAGGTCCCTGACATTGCCTGGCTCCAACCCAACCAAAGACTGGTTGCTTTAACTCTTAGATTTCAGAACCTGAGCGTCCTGTCAAAAAATTCCTTCTATGTTAGCTAGCTGGAGGTGGTGTATGTTGTCTGCCACCCAGGGGAAGAAATGAAATTGACATTTAACTCATTGCATTGATATTTCTTATGCTTTCTATCACAAGTGGGCACACCCCTATTTTTTTTAAAAAGGGTGTTCAGTTGGCTCTGTGAGTCATTCATCCATCCCTTCATTTAACAAACTTTGATCCGATGACACACTCTATGCCAGGCACTGTACCAAACATTTTCAAATCTTGTTCAAATTATACAACTGCCTGTGTAAAAATCGCATGCTCACAGCTGAGAAAGCTCAGGTTAGAGGGGTTCAGTTACTTGCTTAAACTTGGAGTCCCTGATAGGTACTGGATCCTGCCTGCTAGGATTTGAGCCCAGGCCTGACTAGCTTCAGAGCCACACTTTTTTTTTTTTTTCGGTACACGGGCCTCTCACTGCTGTGGCCTCTCCCGTCGCGGAGCACAGGCTCTGGACACACAGCCTAAGTGGCCATCGCTCACGGGCCCAGCCGCTCCGCGGCATGTGGGATCTTCCCAGACCGGGGCACGAACCCGTTGTCCCCTGCATCGGCAGGCGGACTCTCAACCACTGCGCCACCAGGGAAGCCCAGAGCCACACTTTTTCCATTACCCGTGCTCTGTCCGCTGGTAGTGGTAAGCCCCAACATGAGCAGTGAGCTCTCAGTGACCAGTCAAGCCACTGTGGCTGGCGGCTTTGGCAGTTAAGGGGTCCCAAGATGCTTCCTGGATGCTCTCATGACCAACGGGAGTTAGGTCAGGAGTTTGCCCCTAAAAGACTTAGTGTCCTGGGAATGGATGAATTATCTATTCTTGAAGGCAGGGACAATCAGAGGACCTTCTTCCCTGATGTTGATGTCTACCTAGTAATGAAACTGACTCCTCGGTGACAAATGAGCAGCAAAATCCTAAAAAAAAAGCCAGCCAACCACAAGCACAGGAAATGCTCAACCAGTGCCACCCTTGGTCACAAATCAAAAGATCATGGGGGGCTTCCCTGATGGCGCAGTGGTTGAGAGTCCGCCTGCCGATGCAGGGGACACGGGTTCGTGCCCCCGTCCGGGAAGATCCCACATGCCCCAGAGCGGCTGGGCCCGTGAGCCATGGCTGCTGAGCCTGCGCGTCTGGAGCCTGTGCTCCGCAACGGGAGAGGCCACAACAGTGAGAGGCCCGCGTACTGCAAAAAAAAAAAAAAAAACGATCATGGGGCTGAAATAGTCTTCCTGAGAACTCACTGGAACTTTGACCACTTATGGAAAGCTGAGGATTAAAGCTACATTTTTACACAGTTGCTGGAAACACCCCTAATAATTTCAGTTGCACGGGTTCAGGCTAAAGCCAGAGACCTTGTGATACGTTCTTTTCCTCAGGGAAGTAAGTCTACCAGAGCAGGGGGAGATTTTCATTTTCAATTTAGAGATTTCAGTAGAGTTTAAACGTGCTACTGTTGAATTTTAAAATATAATAAAAGGGGAAATTCCACAGACCTTCACTTTATATATTTTTCCTTATGATCAGCCTGCAGAAATACGAGAACTGCCCAGAGCTCACGTGCACTGAAAATCATCACAGTGTCATTTGTAGGAGTAAAAATGGAAACAAGCATTCAATAATCTGGTAATGATACGTACAATGTTACAAATTGATTTTATTCAATTTTTTAAAGTTTTTAAATAATCTGGTAATCCATGTGATAAAAACTATGTATACATCAAACATATTTCAAATACTAATTTAATAATATAGGGTAATATTTATGATTTGTTACATGATAAAAAATAGGGTACAAAAATAGATATTCAGTCTGATCCTGAAATGTGTGTGGTGTGTGTTTACGTGTGTGTGTTAGGAAGAGAATATACCAACAGCAGTGATATCTGAATACGTATAAAATGCTTTCCTCCTTACTTTTATATCTTATCCATTATTAAAATACATATATGCTAAATGTAATGTGGTACCTCAGCAGATTGGATCCCGGAACAGAAAAGGAATATTAATGGAAAAACATGGAATCTGAATAAAGTCTGTTGCTTAGTTAATAGTAAGGTAGCAATGGTAGTACTTTAGTTTGATAACTGTACCATGGTTATGTAAGATGTTAACACTTGGGGAAGCCGAGGATAAGGCTATATGGAAACTCTCTGTACTATCACCGCAACTCATTTATAAATATAAAATTATTCAAAATAAAAAAAAAATTTAAATACATGTATGGCAAGCCACAGTGGAACCATAGTGGCAGAAAAGCCGTTCTTTATTTGTAAGGGCTGCATAATTTAGCATGTATAAACTGTCTCATTTTCTAGATGTATCTTGTTCTTCCACTTAGACTATAACTTCTTATGGGTCAGAGCTATCCTGGGCTTCTCTGGTGTTCCCCAGAGAGCACGTAGACCAGTGCTGGGCTGAGGATGTGCAACCAAGACCAACAGCTTCATTGGTTGGTTGACTTGTCCTGAGAAAGAAGACACAAAAAGGGACACCAAAAAATCCACTGTTGTGCCACTTTTCTTTCAAGCACTTATGGCTCATTTCCAAGTGTATTTTAGATGAATGATAGAAAATATTAACAAATTAATTAGTTTGAGCCATATGAAATTGCATTTTTAGGCCAAAGATGTCTAATATTTACATCTATATGGTGCAACTTAAATAACAAGTATTTTGTGTTAATCATTGAGGGAGGCCTTCAGAGGCAATACCTTAGAAGCAACAGTATACACTTTACAGCAATTATTATTTCCCTGAGTTCCTCTTCTACAGGGTTTGCTATTTTTCACTCTCAACTCATGCATTTTCTTCATCTCCAAAAGTTATATGAGCAGTAAAAATCTCCCCAGTGGTTTGGAACTAATTTCTGAAACACCACTTCAAAAGATCACGTCATGACGCACTGATATGTCTTGATTAATTGTGAGGTGTGTAGCAAATCATTCATTATTATTATTTTTTAATCCAAAATTTACAATGGGTTTGTCTTGTACTTTTCATATAAATGAGAACAAATTCAAGGTAATCCTTCTAATAGCCTTATACTCACACTCAGTCACTCTCAATATGGTTTCTCGAGCAGGGAAGAAAGAGGTGCAAAAACAGCCAGGGCTCTGGGAACCATATACAACTGGGTGTGTCCACGAGGCATGTGTCAACAGAGCATCATCAGTCTGTGCACATCTGCAAACAGAGGGAGGGTGAAAACCACTGTTGTAAAGACTTAGCAACTGCTACATGTTCCGAATTCACAATACAAGAGTCAGTTTAACTATTTAACCACACATGAGAAGTTGATTTGAAAGGTATATGCAACCTGACATCTGTAAGAATATCTCTTGGGCTTATGGTAACAATCATTTAAAGGAGTGCTTTTTAAACTTTTCTAAAATTAGGGATGACTTTTCTTTAAAGAAAAAAAAAAGCAATCTTACAGCTTATTTATTTGTACAGAAATTCTTCCTGAGTGCCTACTACATGCTAGGAAGTGCTGTACCGCAGTAATTAATAAAATAGATGCTGTCCCTCTGCACAAGAAATTAGTTGTAGAGACAAACAAAAAGTCAGGCAAACACTAAATAAAGAATTATAAGGAGTCAAAGTGTCATGAAATAAATGAACAGGCCCCAGGTGAGGGGGGGACCCAGTTAGGCAGAGAGATCGGGGAAGGATTATTTGATGCAGTTATGTTGAAGGTGAGACCTTAAGAATCAGAAGAGGATAGCCATGCAAAAAACAGGGAGATGGTGCAGGAGAAAAACACAAGTCCCTGAGGTTGGAAAATAAAGATGTGTACTGGTGCCCGTTTGCAGAACCATGTGATTTCCTCCTACTGATGCTCGCTTAGCAGCCCAGGTAAAGGATACAGAAGACGTATTTTGAATTGACACAGAATTGGGAATTGGCAGTGAGCATCATTAAAGGTCTAAGATGTGATAGAAATGAAGGTGCTTTGAGAAATATGCACACGTTAACATTCGGTAAGAGACCAGAGAGATCCAATAATTACCTATGCAGAACCTTTTTTGAATACTCCTCTGCCATCCTTTCCAGAGGTCTGAATGTTTCTTATCCATCACAGAGACACGGAGACACTCAGAATTGTCGAGCAGATTTCACTTAACCTGGAGGTGTCTGGAATAAAAGTGAAGTTCACATCATCAGGATTATACCATTTCTTAGAAGACAGCTGTCATCTATATATCAACAAATGGAGCCTAAGGCAGCACTTTCTTCAGTACTTTTCTGTGATTCCATCCCCCGCCTAAAGGAATATTGCCAAGCCCGTGATAACTTGCCATGTCTCGCATATTATCCACCATTAACATAAATCAAGTCTTCGTGTTTGTAATTTATGTTTCAGCACTTAGGGAATACCTTGCTGGTTATTTTAGATAGATAAATCAAATCAAAATTTTGTTAATAAAGTATTAGAAATGTCATAAGACCTCTGATTTACTTAAAGATGTCTAACATTCTTGATCTCCATTTATTTCAAGTTTTAGGAAGAAAAATGGTTAGCTGGGTCATCCTGCTCTTATTTTTATTCCTTCATTTAGGAGATTACATCTCAGCTCCAAAACCATTTTTAATAATAAGATATGCAATTTTTAACTGTTGATATTTTTTAAAGAATAAACACGATTAAGATTAATTCATGCCATCCCAGGTATACTCAAATAATGGATTAGTCTGTATAGCACATTGGATTCACGTCTGATAGCCAAGCTGTTTTTCATTTTAGCTTCATCCATATACTGTATATAGAAATGTACTCCTTTGTTTGCATAAAAGCCAGAACTACTCATGCAATAGAAGGAAATGAATGTAGACTGAACACTGCTAGGTAGCATATACCAATTACCCAGCTTACAACTTGTATACATTTACAGGGAATGCCTAGGATATAGCAAATTAACACTATAAAACAAAAAGCAAATGGTGTCCATGGATTACAGAGAGGTCTTTTTCAAATGTAGAGTGTCAGGAGATAAGACTTAAATATATGGGAAAAACATGTAAAAAGAGCAGCAGAAAACTTTTGGAGGTGATGGGAAGGTGCAAAGCACAGATTGTAGTGATGGTTTCACAAGTGTATACTTATTTCCAAACTCATCAAGTTGTACACATTAAATATGCACAGCTTTTTGTATGTCAATACCTCAATAAAGTGGTTTAAAAAACAAACAAAAGAATTAAACAAATGGAAGACACTGAAAGAAAAAGACAAAATCCGGATAAGCACACAGAGGAGGAATGGAATGGAAACTTTCCTTTTCTAGCAAAGAGTTAGATCCATGCCAGGTATCAAGTCAGAAGCTGATTCTCCATTTCAGGGGCTGCCTTATTTACATTTTCCCTCTGTGAGTCTGAGGGACAAAAGGTTTGTCGTTGACCTTGGAAATAATTAGCAACATTCTTCATCAAATACTTGACTCATTTTTGGCCTCCCTGCACTGGTGAACATGTATATTTTAGATGCTGATGAACACTCAGACAAAACAACATGACGGAGTTAGTCACTGCTTTTACAATTTCAGAGTGGACAGCTAAAGGATTCATAGTCTGGGATCATACTGGAGGAACTTGACATTGATTTGTCTAGTATTTGCCAAATAATAATAAGCAACAATACTGAACATCCAAGTAACATTTAGTGTAAAAGTAGTAAATAATTCATGACATAAAGGTTAAAAATGCAAAAAGAAGCTTGCAGTTCTTAAGGTCATTCCTACTTGGTGCTGACTAAACAAAGCATAGTGAGTGGAGGGGGCGGGGACTTAACTAGGCTCAGCAACTAAGTAGCCAGGGGACCTAGAAAAACCCAGGAGCTTCAGTTTCACTATGGACAAGGGAAGAGTATGAAACAGTATGACTTCTTAGTACCTCTTTTAGATATAAAGTTCTATGATTGATCTAAGAGCCATGATACAGTTGCCTTCCATTTAGTATAGAATCTTATACATTAGCTTCTGTCTTCTAAGTATGCTTAACCAATTATTGGATAGTCTAATAAAGTACTACACTTTTTAGCTTAGGTCTTGCTACGTCTGAGAAATACTGGACCATAATATTGAAAGAGGTCTTTAAAATTAGTTAGCTGTGTAAACTCCAGCCTGAAGTAACATCCTCCTTTCAATTTCATTTCTCTTCCTTACATGACTTGTTCAAAACCAAAAGAAGTCAGACACTGTTCTCTCCTCTCATTCAGAGGAATTCAATACACTATTGCACACACATTATTCATTGTATTCACACTACACCTTGCACACATATTATAGAATTATCAAAAGAGTAAAAAGAATCGTATAGTCAAAGAACAAATGGTACAAATAGTGCAGTTTGCCACAGTGGCAATTTAAAATCCTCTAAATATTGTAAAGGTTAAATAAGGAAGAGAAAGAATTGCTTACTATGCCCAAAGAGGCATACCTGGGTACAATGAGGAAAAAACCAAAGAGTAATAAGGATTCTCAGTAATACCTGATACACACCAAAGCCATTTCTTAAGAAAAATAAAGAGGAAAAACGGTTAGCACTAAGCTTAAACTGGGAAAAGATCAAGTTGCAGAATATAATTTTAAACAGAGTTTTATAGGATGAGACAACCTAATGGTGAGTCTCTTTTTTTTCTTCCATTTTCAAATTCACAATTTCTGTGACTCCTTCCAGTGAGGTTGCCAATACCATACAATGGTAATGAAAAAAACAAATGAACAACCAGCAGCTAAAAGAATGAAGAAAGTCTCTGTATTCCTACGCCCTCAAAGTTAAAATCCAGAGTCACCAATCCAGAGCCTGTCCAATAAGATAAAAGAGAAAAATTCAGATACTTGAATTTAGTCCCCCAAATCGCCCTGTTATATAAAGTGCTTCGCAGTCCTTCTCCCTCTGAAGCTATTGTCATGAGCCCTTTCCATCCTTGTTCCCATTAACACAATAGCATAACTGCCTCTGGCACATATGGGAAAAATGTAATAGCGCCTCGATCTAGCCTTTCCAGTTGCAGGGAATCCAGAGAAGGCTGCAGTGGAAACATTTGTCTACTTGCCCAGTAATGCTAGGTTTTACCTGTAGAGTATGAGTGTGTAGAGTATGAAGATGTAGTGGGTTGAAATAGTCAAGCAAACCAGGACGTGGAAGATCTGACTTTGCCTAATGACCTAAAAAGAAAGCCACATACGCCCTCCAATTTCCTGGGCGCAGAGAGAAAGGAGACTTGGTCTGCCTCTCCCAATTCCTAGACATCCCTTTGCTCTGTTTGGTGGGAACATTAGGTGTCATGTGGCCCTGAAGAGAGGCCTCAAATCCCACATCTAAACTATAAGGAGAGGGACTTCCCTGGTTGCAGTTGTTAAGAATCTGCCTGCCGATGCAGGGGACACAGGTTCAATCCCTGGTCCGGGAAGATCCCACATGCCGTGGAGCAACTAAGCCCGTGCACCACAACTACTGATCATGCGTTCTAGAGCCCGTGAGCCACAGCTACTGAGCCTACATGCTGCAGCTACTGAAGCCCGCGAGCCCTAGAGCCCATGCTCCGCACCAAGAGAAGCCACCGCAATGAGAAACCCATGCACCGCAACGAAGAGTAGCCCCCGCTCACTGCAACTAGAGAAAGCCAGTGCGCAGCAACAAAGACCCAGTGTAGCCAGAAAAATAAATAAATAAAATAAACTATAAGGAGGAATGTGTTATCGCGAGATAGGGAAGTGCCCCACTCCCCTGCTCTAGCCATGGCTTCCTCATTGCACCCAGGGATTCAGGATGATGGAACCAGACTCATGAGAACTTACTGCTTTATGATGACCTACAACATTAACACTCTAAAAAAAAGAAAACTTATTTATACCCTAAGCTCAGAGTATAGAAGCAGGGGCAGTTGTGTATCTCAACCCTTGCCTAACCTGCAAAGGCATCATTGTGATGGTCCTGCCCAATCTCCTTGAATTTAACCTGTGAACAGAACATTCAATGTCTAAGGTTGAGGCATCCTTCTTCATCTCTCAATTATTCCTCTTTCAAATCCAGGTTTTTCTTGGGTCTCTAACAGCTTTCAAAAGTATTTCAGGCAATTCCTAGTTTTCTACCAAGGTTGAAGGGGCTAGAATGAAATTGGTTAATGTTAACACTAGATCCAGTACCCAGCGCAGAAGCGGCTGGGATTAACGGGGATCCAGTTACGTGCATCTGACACAAGTGGCCTTTTATTTTAATAAACTGCCTGTACAAGAGGCTTTCTAACAGAGCAAGAAAGAAAAGAAGCTTATGATCTGGCAAAATGTTCTGAGAGGTGTGCTAAGTTTGAACTCAAATTGAAAAGGACCTTATTAACAAAGTAGTCTTTCTTCAAAATTGAGCCACAATCTTATTAGGCTCTCAACATCTAAATGCCAGTTAAAACCAATATACAGTCGGTGCTCCACATCTTCAGGTCCCCCATCTGTGGATTCTAGCAACCGCTGATGGAAAATATTTGAAAAAAACATTTTTTCACAAAGTTCCAAAGAACAAAACTTGAATTTGCCATGGCTAGCAACTATCTGTGTAACATTTACATTGTATTAGGTAGTACAAGTAATCTAGAGATGATTTAAAGTATACAGGAGGATGTGCGTAGGTTATATGCAAATACTATGCCTTTTGATACAAAGGACTTGAGCATCCATGCGTTTTGGTGTCTGGGGGGAGGGCTGGAACCAATACCTTACAGATATCAAGAGACTTCTGTAGTAGATAGAGAAACAAGTTAAATGAACCTTAAGGAAACTTCAACCTCAGAATGTAGGACACTCTACAGGACTTCTGACATGGTTTCTCCAATAAATTGATGCCATTAAAAAAAAAAATGTGTGTGTGTGTATTGTTTAGAATGAATAAAACTTTAATGATGTAACAACCAATTGCAACTTGTAGACCATAATTGGATCCTAATTTGAACAAACCAAATATTAAAAGTCACTCATGATAATCAGGGCAATTTAAACCAGACTATTAGATGATAATAGGGAAAAGCCTTTATCAGTTATAAGTCTATCCTGAAGTATTTACACATGAAATGACAAGCTACTTGAAATTTTCTTTAATGTCCTCAAGAAAAAAGTGGGGGAATAGATTAAACAAGATGGGCAAAAGGTTGATCAGTGTTGAAGCCTAGTGATAGGTAGATGCAGGTCCCTTCTAGACTCTTATGAATATTTCACAATTTTCATGATAAAAAAGGTTTTAAAAGCCAATGCATTACCATTAATCTAGAAAACTACATAAGCATCATTATTATAACCATTTATTGCAGCACAAAATGGAAATCATCTAAATGTTTTACAGGAGAAAAAAAATTTTTAATCTCTGATAAACCAATCTGATGAAAACTAGGCAGCCATTAAAATGACAATACAGAAGAGAGCAACAAAGAAAATGGTTATGGAATCCTTATTTTTAGAATACGGCCTATGTTCACATTACAATCATAACTCTTTAAAATATGTGTGAATATAAACAAAGAATAGACTAGTGTATAAGAAATATAAAATAGCAAGTTGATGTGTCATAAAGTGAAATGTTTTTCTTTTTGGTGATATAATACTGTTTCTGAAACAAATAAAAAACTGATATGAAAAAAACAACAAAAATTGATATGGACCTACATATGCTGAAATGTAGCCTAATGCAATGGAAACAGCACTGGCTTTGGAGTTAGACAATCTGGGCGATTTCTTTAAACAATCTGAGAATCAATTTCCTCACCTCTAAAACTACTGTAAAATATCGGCCGTTTAGGGATGCTACAAGGATTAGAGATGTAAGTAAATATCTACCACAATACCTGGCATGTATATAGTAAACATTCTGTAAACAGTATTTACTACTTGATTCATATTAAAAATGAGAGAGTTCTGAAAAAAAAAAAAAAACAACAGATAAAAGGTAGGTGAGAGGGCTTCCCTGGTGGCACAGTGGTTGAGAATCTGTCTGCTAATGCAGGGGAGATGGGTTCGAACCCTGGTCTGGGAGGATCCCACATGCCACGGAGCAACTAGGCCCGTGAGCCACAACTACTGAGCCTGCGCGTCTGGAGCCTGTGCTCCGCAACAACAGAGGCCGCAACAGTGAGAGGTCCGTGCACCGAGATGAAGAGTGGCCCCCGCTCGCTGCAACTAGAGAAAGCCCTCACACAGAAACGAAGACCCAACACAGCCAAAAATAAATAACTTAAAAAAAAAAAAAGGTAGGTGAGCTAATGGTGAAATGGCCGCAGATTTTCATGGTGGTATGGCTTTTACACAAAAAACGAAGACAGGGCAAAATGCAAGGAGGTTTTAAAATGTTATCTGGGCCAGTAGGAGGTAAGGCCGAGCTGGAGAGGGGCCAAGGCTTGTATGAGGGCTGGTGTAATGAGGCCATGGAGCGGGTAATGAGGTCACCCTACAGGAAGAATGGGGGCACCATATAACACCACATTCAAACTACCCTGCAGCTTCAAGGCAAAAACTATAGTTCTAGAGGAAGGAGAAGGAGGGAAGTAAGAAAAAGTACCTAGAGGACCCCAAATCTGAATAAGGTATAAGAAATTTAAGTACCTTATTTGGGGGCTAGAGAGATGGGGCTTCTTGGAACTAACAGACAATCCCTAACCGGGATTATTATGAGAGATGATAAAGTTTCAGAGCTTGAATGACCTGGAGTTCTTAAAAAATTATCTCATCCTGTCTCTCCATTCTACAAGATGAGAAACTTAGGTCCAGAAAAGGCAAGTCTCCAGGGACTATGATAAGATTCTATGGCAAAGCTCTGCCTAGGATGCTGGCTTATGAACCTGAGACCAGGGTTCTTGTCCTACCTCATCATGCCATCCTTCAGGATGGTTCATCCCATAACCTCACCAAGTCAATAACTTTTTCCCATATTTATTAAACATATGTAGCCTTCCATGTCTTCAACAAACAATAAAATACAAGCAGTTAATCTCTTCATTAATATCTTGCACGTCAGAAGCTCCCTACTAACTTCAAATTATTTTGTTGCATGAAACAAAAGAGAATGTACTGAATGTTTATCAAATGTGCC
The DNA here is from genome assembly GCF_963924675.1 of Phocoena phocoena. NCBI lineage: Eukaryota > Metazoa > Chordata > Mammalia > Artiodactyla > Phocoenidae > Phocoena > Phocoena phocoena. Next base: position 40,808,348 of record NC_089224.1, on the reverse strand, counting down.
ATCAGCACCTACTATGTACCACGCATATAAAAATGAATGGCACAGACCCTGTCGCCAAGGAGCTGACAATCCAGTGAAAAAGACGAGCATGCCTGCAAAGAAGCATAATCTTACAGGTACAGATTACAATGCTTGTGCTGTGGAAATGAAGAAAAGGGAGCTCATTAGACCGGAGATGGGGGGAAAGGAAGAGAAAACTTCATTGCAGGTGATGCTGGAGGAGACCCTGAGGATGAATAGTTGGTCAAAAGGCAGGGACAAGAAGGTGGCTGGGGCTTCCCTGGTGGCGCAGTGGTTGAGAGTCCGCCTGCCGATGCAGGGGACACGGGTTCGTGCCCCGGTCCAGGAAGATCCCACATGCCGCAGAGTGGCTGGGCCCATGAGCCATGGCCGCTGAGCCTGCGCATCTGGAGCCTGTTGCTCCGCAACGGGAGAGGCCACAGCAGTGAGAGGCCCGCGTACCGCAAAAAAAAAAAAAGAAGGTGGCTGGTTCCAATACATGCCTGGCACAATAGCTTAGTGAGACGTGGTAAGGGAAAATACAGCAAGCATATACAGGAGTGAGAGCTGCGTGGGACGTGTGAGAAAAATCAGTCAGGCAGACTGGCAGCAGACTCAAGACCAAAATAAAAACCAACCTCTTTCAAGTTGTAAGAAAATATAAAAGAGAGCGAGAGAGAAGAAATATTTCCTATCTCTGAGCTCTAAGTATAATCAGGTGATTAAAAATGAGTCATTGCCAGCTGAGGTATAAGAAGACTCCAAGAACAGAGCTAATTCTGGTCTTGGAGAGATTCCAGCGGCTGCCACCAAACCTACATCTGGGGGTGCTAGTCCCGGGGTGTATATACAAATTCTGGCTTCCTGGCAAAAATTCCTTTATTCCCTTTTTTTTCCTGGAATTTGGCCTCTCTTCTTCTGGTTTGTCCCCCCCTTGCTCTATAGATCCGTTGTGGTATTTAGATTAGATATTCCAACCCCAAAATATTTGGTCTCTCCTCCCTGGACCTGTATGGCTTTCAACAAATGATCCTTCAAAACTACCCGATGATGACAGCCCTCAATACACAGATGCTTCCTCTCTAAAGAACAACATCAGTGAGCATCAAATTATAGGGACATACTATTACAGTGGGGAACTATCAATATATCCTCAAATCCAAAGTCTACTCCAAGGAAAACTTTATGAGAGCTGCAAAATACATGTGGGCCACACAGGAAGGTGAAGCACAAGGAAATGGACCACTTCCTTGAAGCGAAAAAGAGCAGGAAACGAACACTGCTTTATATGTACCCCCTTTGTGCTGGGCACCACCATGGGTACTTTACACATGTTACTGAATGTTTTTCTTCCCTTCTTTGCTCATTTCATTCAGTTTTATTCTTTCAAGTATCTCTCAGTAGTTTATACACATTATGCCATTTCTACTAAGCATGAATTTGGAGATGACGAGAACAAGGAGACTGCCAGTGCTAGAATCAGAGAAAGCCTATTTCTTCAAACTCATGTACATATATTCTTTGTAAGAGTTCTTACTAGTTTTCAGATGACAGAGCATTTAAGGATATACACTGACATGAACATTAGTATTTCTTTCTTTTCTTTTTTTTTTTTGCGGTATGCGGGCCTCTCACTGCTGTGGCCTCTCCCGTTGCGGAGCACAGGCTCCGGACGCGCAGGCTCTGCGGCCATGGTTCACGGGCCCAGCCGCTCCGTGGCATGTGGGATCTTCGCGGACCGGGGCACGAACCCGTGTCCCCTGCATCGGCAGGAGGACTCTCAACCACTGCACCACCAGGGAAGCCTGAACATTAGTATTTCTTAAAATACATTGTGGGCATAAAGAATGCTAAATACTCTATGGGTTTTGCCTTGTACTAGCACATCTTTCTGTTCAAAATGAGTACATTTTCTGAAACTGGTTGCTGAGATGAGAATGAAGGCAGGAAGAAGTTAAGAAAGCTTTACGAGGACTTAGCTCTCCCACCTGGCAGACTCTCTGGAGACCACCCAGCAACCCTGACAAACGATTTACATTCTTCTCTGTTGCATGCTTGCCTGGGCCTATTAGACTATTACAATATTAAAAGGGTCTTGGTACCTCTCATTATTAATTTTACAGAGTAACAAGGACATGCTGAGCCATAGTATTGATAGATTTGTAGAATATGTTAATCAGAGCACTCATTACTCAGCTAAGTTACCTTTTTTTTTTCGGATGGGCTTTCTCCACTAGTCATTTCTGATATTTAACAATTTGTCATTTCCAACTATGCATATACTTGTTCCCTAGAAATCTATTTATAGGGACTTTCCTGGTGGTGCAGTGGTTAAGAATCTGCCTGCCAGTGCAAGGGACACGGGTTTGAGTCCTGGTCCGGGAAGATCCCACATGCCGCAGAGCGACTAAGCCCGTACACCACAACTACTGAGCCTGCACTCTAGAACCCGTGAACCACAATCACTGAGCCCGTGTGCTGCAACTACTGAAGCCCGTGCACTCTAGGGCCCACATGCCGCAACTACTGAGGTCGTGTGCTGCAACTACTGAAGCCCGCACGCCCTAGAGCCCATGTTCCGCAACAAAAGAAGCCACCGCAATGAGAAGCCCGCGCACCGCAACGAAGAGTAGCCCCTGCTCGCCACAACTAGAGAAAGCCCATGTGCAGCAACAAAGACCCAATGCAGCCAAAAAATAAATAAATAAAATAAATTAAAAAAAAAGAAATCTATTTATATACATATTTTATAATGTCTTGATAGCAATGATTTATTAAACATTTGTGTCTCATCACAGAAGGAAAAAAATCTTCTGACAAGTATCTGGAGAATTCAGCTAAGAAATGAGTGGATTATGAAATGTGGCATAAAAATAATATGTTTCTGCTTTTGAAATGAGAAAGCTGAAGCATAAAGCTAGATGAATTCCTAAGAACTAACATGCATGAAGATCTAATCTTTTTAATTCCAGAAGCTTGAAATGTACCAAGTTTAGATTTGGGGTGTGCATTTAACAAAGGCAAACTCAGGTATTTTTCTGGGTCAGGGTAAACAACTCAAATATAATTGAAAAAGTAAGAAATATTTTTCTGTTACCTAAAATACAAATTCTCTCTTCAAGTAATGATTCTTGTTTTCTTGTGTGTGGGTGAAGGCCATCACACCCATATATCTCCCCAGTCTTTTTATTCTCCCCAATCTATTTCCACTATCATTTCTAAAAGATCAGTACTTTATCTGCCCAAAACAGAGATGGTGGTAGCAAAACACATAAGCCACAGTCTTAAGTCAGAGAGGCTTATGCTTCATACCCAATTATGTATATAGCACAGCCTATATTGAAACACCCAGGATGGTTCAATGCTCACCCTGTATTTCAAACAACTGTGTTACTGCTTACTTACTGCAGTAGCCTGGCTCTCCAGGTCAGGGGCTCTGATGAAAGGGTGAGGAATGCAGGTGGAACCAGAGAAGAATTTGTCTGGTTGCAATATCACTATCACTATTTACAAAATACCCCTTAATGTGGCTTTAAGCAGAAACAGAAATGTTTTCAATTTGGAGGCTGAAGTAGCCTCAATTGGGCTTTGTCTAAGGTCATCTCTATCACAAATCAGGTAGTGATATATCTCTTTTTTGACATGGCCATGGCTCTTCATGGCCCAGACTCATTAAATGACAAGTTAAAGTAACAATAGGGAATTTCCTGGTGGCCCAGTGGATAAGACTCCACACTCCCAATGCAGGGGACTCGGGTTCGATCCCTGGTCGGGGAACTAGATCCCACATACTCCAACTAAGAGTCCGCATGCCACAACTAAGAAGTCTGCATGCCACAACTAAAGATTCCGTATGCTGCAACGAAAATCCCTCGTGCTACAACTAAGACCCGGCACAGCCAAAATAAATAAATAAATATTAAAAAAAAATAGCAACAGACTGCTTTGTTTGTCCTCTTGAGCCAAAACTAAAGTGCAGAAAAACCTCAACCAACCCAACCAACCTAAAAACAAATGAACCGTTGAGGAAGGTGTTTTCCCTTTTCAATATTGTACAGTTCATGTTTAAACTGACAATCCAGATCTCTTCTCATGACCTTGGAGAAGCTCACATTTTTCAATTGTACAGTGTAAATCTCAGCCCACCTCCCCAAAGCATTGAATAATGAATTCTGTGAAAAAAAGCATTATATAAAATGGGATGCTCTGGAAATAGGGTGTTATAATAAACCAACGATGCTCCACAAACTCCTTCTTACTTTCTACTCCTGTCATTAGACGTCTGAAAATTAGTTCTTTTGCCATCCTTTATATTCAGAATATAACTGAAAACTCTCGAGTGAGTGAGCCTCCCAAGTGGGTTCATTTATCATTCTGAAATCAGTGATCAGTCCATGTTATAGCAAGGGTGAAAAGTGTGATAGAAAAATACAAGAGAATGTTGACACCATAAGTATCCTGAAGCCGTGGCTTTCCCATTTTGTTCCTGACACAAATGCTTTCTCTTGTGATCTTTTTCCTAAGATTTGCAAGTGGGTGTGGCAGGGATGAGTGAGTGTGGGTGTGGGTGTGTTGAAAGAAGGGAGGAAGAATATAGCCATCAAGGGCTCTGGTTCATTGACATTTGCTCCATCGTGGACCGAGCTACTAATATCCTTCATGTCAGCCTTGTTGGCCACACAGTAGCTCTCTTTGTCTCAGCCTTAGTAACTTTGCCACAATAATACAACTGGATGATGCTATGAATTGACCTGTACCACCGCCCCCCCAGATTCATGTGGTGAAGCCCTAACCCCCAAAGTGCTGGTATTTGGAGATGGGGTCTTTGGGAAGTAAACAGGCTTAGGTGAGGTCATGAGGGTGGGGTCCTCATGATGGGATTAGTATCATTATAAAAACAGCCATCAGAAAGCTTGCTCTTTCTCTCCCTGTGGATGCACAAAGAAGAGGTCAAGTGAGCACCACTGGAGATGGTCATGGTCTGCAAGCCAAGAAGGGAGACCTCCCCAGAACCCAGCCATGCTGACACCCTGATCTCAGACTACCAGCCTCTGGAACTGTAAGATAATTCATTTCTGTGTCTATGGTATTTTATTATCACAGCGCGAGCTGACTAAACCAGGTGAAGAGACAAAGACATTCCGGGAAGAGTGATCTCCAAAAAGATATGGTTGTTCTAAATGCAATGGACAGTTATTTCATCTCCTTCATACTTATATTTATGAAAGTTTCATTGAAATAGACATCCCTTGGCCATGCCCAGGGCTACCACTCTTAGAATAGGGAACAGAAGGATAAGAACTAAGGAACAAGAGGGTGGATACAGCCCTTCTCAGAAGATGGAGCAGTCGATGCCATTTTCTACATTTGATGTCTAGTCCAGTGGCAGCAGGTACAAGCAAAGGCACTTCCTGATCCTCCCACCAGAGAGGCCAGCGCTCGGGCAGACTGTGGGCCAAAGAGCCCTTCTGCACCCCATCGCCACCCTCCCTTGCCTCTGTGGTACCGGGAAGTGAATTAATTGAAGAGCTCACCTGCCTCCATCAAAGAGTAACTTAAGGGGCTTCCCTGGTGGCGCAGTGGTTGAGAGTCCGCCTGCCGATGCAGGGGACACGGGTTCGTGCCCCGGTCCGGGAAGATCCCACATGCCGCGGAGCGGCTGGGCCCGTGAGCCATGGCTGCTGGGCCTGCGTGTCTGGAGCCTGTGCTCCGCAACGGGAGAGGCCACAACAGTGAGAGGCCCGCAAACCGCAAAAAAAAAGAGTAACTTAAGGAAAAGAATATAAAATGAAAGTATATATATATATATATATATATATATATATACATACACACATATACATATATATACACACACACATATATATGTGTGTGTATATATATATATATATATATAAAACTGAATCACTTTGCTGTACAGCAGCAATTAACACAACATTGTAAATCAACTATACTTCAATTTAAAAACCTAAAAAAAAAAAAGAGTAACTTAAAAGGAGAGGAAAACTACTAAATTCCACTACACAAACCAGGTTTGTTCAGTTCTTACTTTTGCACATCTGAAGCGTTCTATTTGACTCCTTATGGTTCTGTTACATTAGGACTTGTGCGAGGCCAAGATAGCTAGGTTTACTAGCTGCCAAGGGTCAAAAGTGAAGAAGCTCTCAGAGACAAATAAGCTTCTAATAAACTAAGTTTTCCCTGCTTTTAAAAACATAAGAATAAAATGTCAACGCTGTGCAGGCAAGTTTACAGAGATGGAAATGAAAGCTCTGCCTATCACCACAAGCTTTATTTTTTTTAATAAAATTGATTTGGATCAATTTGAGATAACTGCTGGGAGATGCCAGGTTTTATTTTAGAGACATCATTTGTTTTGGTTTCTGATCTGGGCTCAAAAAGGAACATTGCCAGTGTTTTTCCAGTGGCACAATGCTGTTCTAGAAGAATGAAAATAAGAAACCGTACCTGCATGATCTGGCAGAAAACACATGAGAGGAGCAATCAGCTCTGGGAAGCGTTGCTCTGAATGAGGTTTTCCTGGCTGCTTTAGGCCACGCTGTTTGTCAGTCTTTCAAAATTCAAGTCATTACCAGATGCTGATCTACTATAATATTGTGATATTTTATCTGATTACATTTACCTGATTGTGCCTTATCTGCTATTTGCTTTCCCATTCTTCCATGTATATTAAATGCAGGTGCTTTTATTATTCTGGGAGCTAGAAAGTGTTGACTGCTCTGAATATAAATGGGGATATTATATCATTAACTTGCTCCAAAAGCAGGGCCATTCACTGTATAAATCACATGCAAGGCACCTAGTGGAGACAAAATAAACCATAATGTCTTGAGAAAGAAAGCAACGAGGAATGTATAAGGAGATAAAAATTTAAGACATTGTTAAAGAAGGGTAATCTTCAAAATCCTATTTGGTTCTTTCAAACCAGCATTTGTTGATAATACAACCTTTATATTAGAAACTTTTTTAACTTCATAAAGAAAGCTTTGGGGAGAGGCATCACAACATAGAATGTTATCACTATTGGACGGCATAAAAACATGATCACTAACCTTCTATGGCTTGTGTGGGTTAGAACATTTTGGGAGTACCAGTCTAAACTTTCAGAGACGTACACTCTGCTTTGGCAAATACAGTCTTACCCTCCCTGGGTTGTTCAGATTAAACAAGGTGAGCAAATGGCCAAATGCTTTCAGCACTTCCAGACATCAAAAGGTGAATAGTTTAGAATCTGGTTGCAAATTTCAAAGGAAGTAATATGCAGCAAATTAAGGCAGAACCGTGACCACGTGCAGCTGCCCAACAGTCTGGGGTTATACGCTCTGCTTAGTTTCCACTATGTTGGTCTCACTAAAAGTTAATCCACAGCTATTTAAGTGGAAAGTTTCAGAAAATCTATTTTCAGAGCAAATGTTTCAATGAGCCACTGCCCTCTGTTGGATAGACTATCCGATGGCCTGTTCATTTATCAGAGTGTCAGATTCCTCCACCAGGTAACAGCTGGGAGCCAGGCCTTGTAAAGGAACACAGGTGACACTCCGCCTGAAGCAGGGTGGCCAGAGTCATCAACTGACTATCAGATCTGAACATATGAGATAGAAAAGAACAGGTTATGAGGACAACTGGGAACAGGAGGAGTAAGTTTCTCTCTCCCGTGTCATCAAGGAGGATATGGTTTCTGCTCTCACTTTCCTCCCAAATTCCGTGCGAGCAGACGAAGCCCAGCGTGTGGATGCTATTCTTGTCTCCCTGCCCCTCACTGTTACCTATAAATGCAGAGAACAGTCCATTTTCTTTTAACTAAACAAACATATATTTCAAACCTCTTTAAGTCAAGGTTGCTCTTTAATCAGAGAATCCTTTATTATTCTTAAATGATATGCTTGAAAACAACGCATGAATATGGAAGATAGTCTGATCTTTACAATAATCCCATGTTTACACATATTTTCTCTGGAAAGACATTGTAATGGGTTTCTTGTAATGTGATGTTGGGGCTCACAGCAGGACACCCCAAAACATGCCACAATGACATATTGATTATTTTGAACTGAAGTTACTTGAGTAGCAGAGGACCCAAGGAGGAAACTCTGATGTTCCTCTGCCTCCCTGAAAGCAGGAAATAAATCTCTCATGTGAAAAGTGCACCCCCTGCATTTGGAAGTAAGACAGGCTTACCGCAGATACAAGGAGTCTGGGCGGAGAAGCTTCTATAAACAAACCTTGTTACTTCTTTAATTTACTACCCCCAGACCAAACTCTGTTTAGATTCTTCACTAATTAAGCACCCAAAACTTAAGTGTCTTTGTCCTGTCAATTGCTCACAAATTATTTCTTTGACAGCTTATACAACTCAATATCAAAAAAAACAAACAACCCAATCAAAAAATGGGCAGAAGACCTAAATAAGCATTTCTCCAAAGAAGACATACAGATGGTCAACAGGTACATGAAAAGATGCTCAGCATCGCTAATTACTAGAGAAATGCAAATCAAAACCACAATGAGGTATCACCTCACATGGGTCAGAATGGTCATCATCAAAAAGTCTACAAATAATAATTGCTGGAGCGGGTGTGGAGAAAAGGAAACCTTCCTACGTTGTGGGTGGGAATGTAAATTGCTGCAGCCACTATGGAGAACAGTATGGAGTTTCCTTAAAAAAACTAAAAATAGAGTTGCCATATGATCCAGCAATCCCACTCCTGGGCATATATCTGGAAAAGATGAAAACTTTAATTTGAGAATATATCAATACATGCACCCCAATGTTCATAGCAACATTGTTTACAATAGCCAAGACATGGAAGCAACTTAAGTGTCCATGAATAAATGAATGGAGGGACTTCCCTGGTGGTGCAGTGGTTAAGAATTCGCCTGCTAATGCAGGGGACATGTGTTCAATCCCTAGTCCGGGAAGATCCCACATGCCATGGAGCAACTGAGCTTGTGCGCCACAACTACTGAGACTGCACTCTAGAGCCTGTGAGCCACAACTACTGAGCCCACATGCCACAACTACTGAAGCCCGCACACCTAGAGCCTGTGCTCTGCCACAAGAGAAGCCACTGCAATGAGAAGCCCACGCACCGTGAATTTACCATAGGGCAGACAGCAGAAGCAAGAAAAACTACAATCCGGCAGCCTATGGAACAAAAACCACATTCACAGAAAGACAGACAAGATGAAAAGGCAGATGGCTATGTACCCGATGAAGGAACAAGATAAAACCCCAGAAAAACAACTAAATGAAGTGGAGATAGGCAACCTTCCAGAAAAAGAATTCAGAATAATGGTAGTGAAGATGATCCAGGACCTCAGAAAAAGGATGGAGGCAAATATCGAGAAGATGCAAGGAATGCTTAACAAAGACATAGAAGAATTAAAGAACAAACAAAGAGAGATGAACAATACAATAACTGAACTGAAAAACAGACTAGAAGGAATCAGTAGCAGAATAACTGAGGCAGAAGAACGGATAAGTGACCTGGAAGACAGAATGGTGGAATTCACTGCTGCAGAACAGGATAAAGAAAAAAGAATGAAAAGAAATGAAGACAGCCTAAGAGACCTCTGGGACAACATTAAATGCAAAAAGATTCACATTATAGGGGCCCCAGAAGGAAAGGAGAGAGAGAAAGGACCCGAGAAAATATATGAAGAGATTATAGTCAAAAACTTCCCTAACATGGGAAAGGAAATAGCCACCCAAGTCCAGGAGGAACAGAGAGTTCCATACAGGATAAAGCCAAGGAGAAACATGCCTAGACACACAGTAATGAAATTGGCAAAAATTACAGACAAAGAAAAATTATTGAAAGCAGCAAGGAAAAAACGACAAATAACATACAAGGGAACTCCCATAAGGTTAACAGCTGATTTCTCAGCAGCAACTCTACAAGCCAGAAGGCAGTGGCATGACATATTTAAAGTGATGAAAGGGAAGAACCTACAACCAAGATTACTCTACCCGGCAAGGATCACATTCAAATTCGATGGAGAAATCAAAACCATTAAAGACAGTCAAAAGCTAAAAGAATTCAGCACCACCAAACCAGCTCTACAACAAATGCTAAAGGAATTTCTCTAAGTGGGAAACACAAGAGAAGAAAAGGAACTACAAAAAGAAACCAAAAACAATTAAGAAAACGGAAATAGGAACATACATATTGATAATTACCTTATATGTGAATGGATTAAATGCTCAAACCAAAAGATACAGGTTCGCTGAATGGATACAAAAACAAGACCCATATATATGCTGTCTACAAGAGACCCACTTCAGATCTAGGGACACATACAGACTGAAAGTGAGGGGATGGAAAAAGATATTCCATGCAAATGGAAATCAAAAGAAAGCTGGAATAGCAATACTCATATGAGACAAAATAGACTTTAAAATAAAGAATGCTACAAGAGACAAGGAAGGACACTACATAATGATCAAGGGATCAATCCAAGAAGAAGATATGACAATTATAAATATATATGCACCCAACATAGGAGCACCTCAATACATAAGGCAAACGCTAACAGCTATAAAAGCAGAAATCGACAGTAACACAATAATAGTGGAGGACTTTAACATCTTACTTACACCAATGGACAGATTATCCAAACAGAAAATTAAGAAGGAAACACAAGCTTTAAATGATACAAATGGCCAGATAGATCTAATTGATATTTATAGGACATTCCATCCAAAAACAGCAGATTACACTTTCTTCTCAAGTGTGCATGGAACATTCTGCAGGATAGAGCACATCTTGGGTCACAGATCAAGCCTCAGTAAATTTAAGAAAACTGAAATCATATCAAGCATCTTTTCTGAACACAATGCTATGAGATCAGAAATCAATTCCAGGAAAAAAAAAACCCTGTAAAAAACACAAACACATGGAAGCTAAATAATATGTTACTAAATAACCAAGAGATCACTGAGGAAATCAAAAAATACCTAGAGTCAAATGACAATGAAAACACTATGATCCAAAACCTATGGGATGCAGCAAAAACAGTTCTAAGGAAGTTTATAGCAATACAATCTTACCTTAAGAAACAAGAAAAATCTCAAATAAACAACCTACCATACACCTAAAGGAACTAGAGGAAGAAGAACAAACAAAACCCAAAGTTAGCAGAAGGAAAGAAATTATAAAGATCAGAACAGAAATAAATGAAATAGAAACAAACAATAGCAAAGATCAATAAAACTAAAAGCTGGTTCTTTGAGAAGTTAAACAAAATTGATAAACCATTAGCCAAACTCATCAAGAAAAAGAGGGAGAGGACTCAAATCAATAAAATTAGAAATGACAAAGGAGACGTTACAACAGATAATGCAGAAATACAAAGCATCCAAAGAGACTACTACAAGCAACTCTATGCCAATAAAATGGACAACCTGGAAGAAATGGACAAATTCTTAGAAAGGTAAAACCTTCCAAGACTGAAGCAGGAAAAAATAGAAAATATGAACAGACTAATCACAAGTAATGAAATTGAAACTGAATTTCATATTAAATGAAATTAAAAATCGTCCATCAAACAAAAGTTCAGGACCTGATGGCTTCACAGGTGAATTCTATCAAACATTTAGAGAAGAGCTACACCCATCCCTCTCAAACTCTTTCAAAAAATTGCAGAGGAAGGAACACTCCCTAACTCATTCTATGAGGCCACCATCACCCTGATACCAAAAACAGACAAAGATACTACAAAAAAAGAAATTTACAGACCAATATCACTGATGAATATAGATGCAGAAACCCTCAACAAAATACTAGCAAACAGAATCCAACAACACTTTAAAAGGATCATACACCATGATCAAGTAGGATTTATCCCAGGGATGCAAGGAATCTTCAACATACGCAAATCAATCAATGTGATACACCATATTAACAAATTAAAGAATAAAAACCATATGATCATCTCATTAGACGCAGAAAAAGATTTTGACAAAATTCAACACCGATTTATGATAAAAACTCTCCAGAAAGTGGGCATAGAGGGAAACTACCTCAACATCATAAAGGCCATATACGACAAACCCACAGCAAACATCATTCTCAATGGTGAAAAACTGAAAGCATTTCCTCTAAGATCAGGAAAAAGACAAGGATGTCCACTCTAGCCACTATTATTCAACATAGTTTTGGAAGTCCTAGCCACAGCAGTCAGAGAAGAGAAAGAAATAAAAGGAATACAAATTGGAAAAGAAGTAAAACTGTCACTGTTTGCAGATGACATGATACTATACATAGAGAATACTAAAGATGCCAACAGAAAACTACTAGAGCTAATCAATGAATTTGGTAAAGTTGCAGGATACAAAATTAATGCACAGAAATCTCTTGCATTCCTATGCACGAATGATGAAAAATCTGAAAGAGAAATTAAGGAAACACTCCCATTTACCGTTGCAACAAAAGGAATAAAATACCTAGGAATAAACCTACCTAGGGAGACAAAAGACCTATATGCAGAAAACTATAAGACGCTGATGAAAGAAATTAAAGATGATACCAACAAATGAAGAGATATACCATGTTCTTGGATTGGAAGAATCAATATTGTGAATATGACTCTACTACCCAAAGCAATTTACAGATTCAATGCAATCTCTATCAAATTATCAATGGCATTTTTTACAGAACTAGAACGAAAATTCTTAAAATTTGCATAGAGACACAAAAGACCCCGCATAGCCAAAGCAGTCTTGAGGGAAAAAAACGGAGCTGGAGGAATCAGACTCCCTGACTTCAGACTATACTACAAATCTACAGTCATCAAGATAATATGGTACTGGCAGGAAAACAGAAATATGGATCAATGGAACAGGATAGAAAGCCCAGAGATAAACCCACACACCTATGGTCAACTAAGCTATGACAAAGGAGGCAAGGATATACAATGGAGAAAAGACAGTCTCTTCAATAAGTGGTGCTGGGAAAACTGGACAGCTACATGTAAAAGAATGAAATTAAAACACTCCCTAACACCATATACAAAAATAAACTCAAAAGGATTAAAGACCTAAATGTAAGACCGGACACTATAAAGCTCTTAGAGGAAAACATAGGAAGAACACTCTTTGACATAAATCACAGCAAGATCTTTTTTGATCCACCTCCTAGAGTAATGGAAATAAAAACAAAAATAAACAAATGGGATCTATTGAAATTTAAAAGCTTTTGCAGAGCAAAGGAAACTACAAACAAGACAAAAAGACAACCCTCAGAATGGGAGAAAATATTTGCAAACGACTCAACGCACAAAGGCTTAATCTCCAAAATATAAAAACAGCTCATGCAGTTCAATATTAAAAAAAACAAACAACCCTAAACAAACATGGGCAGAAGACCTAAATAGACATTTCTCCAAAGAAGACATGCAGATGGCCAAGAAGCACATGAAAAGCTGCTCAACATCACTAATTATTCAAGAACTGCAAATCAAAACTACAATGAGGTATCACCTCACACCAGTTAGAATGGAATCATCAGAAAATCTACAAACAACAAATGCTGGAGAGGGTGGGGAGAAAAGGGAACCCTCTTGCACTGGTGGTGGGAATGTAAATTGATACAGCCACTATGGAGAACAGTATGGAGGTTCCTCAAAAAACTAAAAATAGAATTATCATATGACCCAGCAATCCCACTACTGGGCATATACCCTGAGAAAACCATAATTCAAAAAGACACATGCACCCCAATGTTCAGTGCAGCACTATTTACAATAGCCAGGTCACGGAAGCCACCTAAATGCCCATTGACAGACGAATGGATAAAGAAGATGTGATACATATATATACACAATGAAATATTACTCATTCATAAAAAGCAATGAAATTGGGTCATTTGTAGAGATGTGGATGAATCTAGAGACTGTCATACAGAGTGAAGTAAGTCAGAAAGAGAAAAACAAATATCATTTGTTAACGCATATATGTGGAACCTAGAAAAATGGTACAGATGAACCAGTTTGCAGGGCAGAAATTGAGACAGAGATGTAGAGAACAAACGTATGGACACCAAGGGGGGAAGCGGTGGGGGGGCGGTGGTGGTAGTGGTGTGATGAATTGGGAGATTGGGATTGACATATATACACTGATATGTATAAAATGGATAACTAATAAGAACCTGTTGTATAAAAAAAAAATATATGAAGCCCATGCACCGCAACAAAGAGTAGTCCCCACTCGCTGCAACTAGAGATAGGCCGCGCGCAGCAACAAGGACCTAATGCAGCCAAAAATTAATTAATTAAAAAAAAAGAATGGATAAAGAAGATGTGGTATATATATGCAATGGAATATTACTCAGCCATAAAAAAGAATAAAATATTGCCCTTGGTAGCAACATGGATGGACCTAGAGAATATCATGCTAAGTAAAGTAAGTCAGACAGAAAAAGACAAATATTATATGATATCACTTATATGTGGAATGTACAGAATAAGATGACTGAATTTATTTATAAAACAGAAACAGACTCACAGACATAGAAAACAAACTTATGGTTACCAAAAGGGAAAGAGAGTGGGGGAAGGATAAATTAGGCATATGGGATTAACAGATACACACTACTATATATAAAATAGATGAGCAATAAGTATTTACTGTATAGCATGGGGAACTATACTCAATATTTTATCATAACCTATAATGGAAAATAACCTGAACAAAAAAAAATATGTATATATACCTGAATCACTTTGCTATATAATTGAAACTAACATAATGTTGTAAATCAACTATACTTCAATTTTAAAAATTTATTGTTTCTTTGTTTAAAAAGTATAAAAGCTGCTTGCTTTAGTCACTTCTTAGGTCTCTGTGTGCAAAAATTAAAATTTGTTTCTCCTATTAATCTGTCTTGTGCCAGTTTTATTCCTAGTACAGCCACAGAACTCAAGAAGGGATAGAGGGGGAAATTTCCCCGTCCCTGACAGTGAATAAAATTCATTTATTTGTTTATATATAAGAAATTTAACTGGATATTATTTTACATAGCTTAGGAGATCCATTTTTGAAAAATTGTGAAAATTAGTGAAAAAGTGAAATAAATATCCTAAACATAATAGCTAAAACTATCAGACTTTTACAACAGAGTATAGGAGAATATGTTCATGACTCATGAGTAGTCAAGATTTCTTAGGTCACAGAAAGCAATAACCACAAAAGAAAACAAAAACAGGCTTCATCAAAATTAAAAAACTTTTGCTCATCAAAATACTCCATTAAGAAAATGAATAGTCAATCCAACAGACTTGGAGGAATCATTGGCAAAACATATATCTAACAAAGGACTGTTATCCAGGATATACAAAGAACTGTGGCACTTCAACAATAGAAAGACAAAAAAACTATTAAAAATGGGCAAAAGATTTGAAGAATCAAAAATATATATAGCAGAATGGCCAATTAGCACATGAAAGAAGTGCTCAACATCATTTGTTATCAAAAAATGCAAATTAGAACCACAAGGAGATAGGACTACACACCCATCAGAAGGGCTATAGTCAAAGAGACTGACACCAGCTACCCATGGAAGCAGGGACGCAGCACCTGGAGCAATGCTGTCCACGGTGGGGTAAATGATACAACCACGCTGGGAAAAGGTCTGGCAGTTTCTTCTAAAATGAAACATACGTGTACCCTATGACCAGCAGTTCCACACAGAGGTATTTACCCAACATAAATGAAAATACGTTCACAAAAAAGACTTGTGATGTTTATCATGGCTTTATTCATATAGCCAATAACTAGAACGAGTCATAGTGCCCATCAACCGAAAAACAGATAAATACATGGTGGTAAGCAATGAAACTAGCAACACAAAAGAACAAATGACTGATACATGAAAGAACATGGATAAATCTCACAAGTATTATGCAGAGCAAAAGAAGTCTTACACAAAAGAGTATATATTGTATGATTTCATTGACATGATGCCAGAAAATACGAAACGAATCTACAGTGGAAAAATTTCAGAACAGAGGTTGCCGCTGGGGTTTGGAGGAAGGATTCACTAGGAAGGGGAGTGAGAAAACTTTCTGTGTTCTGAGTCTTGATAGCTTATATACGTTTGCCAAAATGCAGCAAATGTTCACTTAAGACGGTGCATTTCATTGTAAATGTTACATCAAAAGAAAAATGTCAACAAATATTAAACTCTAATGCTAATGATATGCCTCTGAAGTATTTAGGGGAAGTATACTGATGTCTTAGATTTACTCTGAAGTACATCACAAATGCTAAGATGGGTTTATTTATGGGATTGATAGCTAAGTAACAAGGCAAGTCCACTAAAGTGTTAATAGTAGAATCTAGGTGCTGGGTATGTGGGTGTTCACTGTAAAATTCTTACAAGGCTACCACTTGTTTGAAAATTTTCATAACAAAATGTTAGAAAACATGAAAAAAATAAATATGAAGTATGATATGCATGGCAGTAAACTTCCGGTCTGGCTATTAAGGTTAAAATTATAATTGTAGCAAAGGCTTATTTGCTCAGGTCTTAAAAACACACAAACAAGCTTAACTTTATTAAGCTCCACAAAGCAGGGAGTTCTGCCTGTTTAACCAATTATAAGCACCTAGCATGATGTCTGGTGTATAGGAGGTGGTAAGTAAATATTTGTGGAATGAACTTTTTTACATATAATTCTTAATCAGACTATTTCAAGGCTTTCAGAAAGTGAGATGTGATCAAATCAATTCAAGTGTCTTCTACAGCTCAGCCCATGATCAGAAGTATTTCTAAACTCAGTATAGATGATTCTAACACTGGTTAATATTAGTTGCCTAACTAAATTGATTTTTAAATGATGATGGGAGATAATAAAATACAAAGAATTTCAAGAGTTCTTGTAGTTTATTGATCTAAAACTGAGTTTGGCATCAGAATTATCTGAGAGTTTTATAAAAATTACAGTTTTCTAGGCTATACTTTGGAGATTCTGATTCAGTAGTTCAGTAGTTTTTTTTAAAGTCCTCATGTCATTTCATAGCATATCTAGGTGTGCCAATCAATGACCTTGCTCATTTCTTTTCAACTACTTCAAATATATCTTCCAAATAAATGGCAAGAGAAGTAACCTTTATTTAGCTGCTTCCACATACTAGGTACTGTTCATGTTATCCCATTTAGATCGCACAATGACCCCTACAGGTGATTATTATTAACTCCACTTTACAGTTTGGAAAATTGAGACTAAACAATGTTAAGTAACTTTGACTCAATTCATTATAGCTAACCGTAGAGGACCCAAGATTTGAAGCCAGATGTGTCTACAAAGCTACAACACTAGAACTAACCTTTTCAAAAAAGATAAGGGGAAAAGTTCTTAGAAAAGTTAGTTTCTCTTCTGGCATTAGCAACTGTGATATCATGCAGCAAGTTCTTAATTTATTACTTAAATGCCCGTTGGTATAATCTCAGCCTCTGTCTTGTTCCAGTATCAATGGAAAAGAGCAGCTAATGTGACCCTTTATATAAAGCTTCCAGAAGAGCTTTGGAGGGAGACAGGAGAGAGTTCTAGATCTTTATTCTTCAATTCTTTCTATACCTATAGTGCTCTACTTCAAATCCTCAGAGTTCTCCAAATAAATGTCCCAAATTAAATATTGCATTTTCCTCTCTCTCACACACAAAAACAAGAGTCTTTAGCTCTTCACTATTTAAACATATCTTAGGCAAATTGTCATCTGCCTCACTGCTAGAATAAAGAATTTGTGGTCAAGGTCAACAGTAAATTGCTACCTCCTTCCTGGATTGCTGAAGTGACTGTTTGGTCTTTAGTTCTTTTAAGCTGTTTCCAAGTTTGAAGACAATCTAATTACAGACAATACCGCTTCACACACACACACACACACGTTTTTATTAAGATTTTCATATTCCATATTGTGTTGCACATTATAAGTCAGGGTCTTTTCTCAGGGACAGTGGGATCAGGAATCAGGTGTTGAAAATGTAAAACCTCCATCCTTCATTATACGGTTTCACAGCAGAGGTGTTCTAAGTCTTGGCGCTGTTCTCCCTGCAGGGGGCTCAAGACATCCTGCAGCTCATCCCTTTCAGAAGAGCACTGTCTCAGCCAGACACACTCTACTGCCGAAAAGATCAAGCCTACCTGGGTCCAATTCCTTTTTGGTGCCCAACTTTCCTCTTTTATCCTAAATATCTCCTTCTAAGGAGGCATCACTGTGCACATAACAACTTCATGTGATACATGAAAGAAACATAAACCCTAATCTGCTATAACAGCCTATGATTCTTTCATTAACAAATAAGATAAATGCCTAAGTCACAAAAATAGATGTCTTTTCAATCTTCCTGAGCTTCAGATTCTTCAGCTATATAAAATAAGGAAGTACATTCCATGATCTCTATGATACCTTCCAGTTATAAAATTTTGGTATTAGACCAAAACAGGATTTGTTGGCTTGCAGAGGGTTCTCATTCGCTTGGTCCTTAGGGTGATACCAAGTGAAAATCAAGCTGCACTTTCAATAAATACTAGCTTAATTTGGGCAGGATGTTAGGTTAGAGGTGTTGCACAAAACTCAGAATGTGCCTATACATAATAGGTACTCAAACCATTTTTGTATTAATCATAATTAACATTTATTGAACACTTTGAATGTGCCAGGCACTGTTCTAAGAAATTTACATATATTAACTTATTTAAACTAACGACCTCTTTGAGCTAAATACTATTATTACGCCCCATCTCATAGACGAGGAAAACTGAGGCACAGAGAAATTCGAGGCCAAAGGTCACAAAGGTGCCAGGGTTAGAACCAAGAGGTCTGACACCAGAGCAGAATTAGTATTTGGTTATACTCTGAGAAAACTACCCGGTACTTGAGGGTCTTTTTGGAATATATTTTACTGATCTAACAAGTGGTGGCAAACTCATGACTCACTAGCTCTTCCTGCACCTTTGGCAGACATCATTAATAGATCATGGCCTCCAGGTGGGTTCTCAGAATCCTTTGTAACATAGAGCTCAGAGCAGGCCTTATTGTCATTTGGAGTTGACATGTGAGAAACCTACTATCCCTCACATAAAATAGACCACTGACTGAAAAAGAGACGTATATACAGCTACCAATTGTCTGCCCTTACTTTACTTTCCCATTAAATGAAAATACCTACTTGGTACTAGCTCATGCACCATCTATGATTAGTGACTTCTATGCTATTGGAGCACAGCTAGAAAATGTAAAATGTCTCTATCAATGATTAATGATGCTCTTACCCATTGTGTGCAGCCACTCAAGTGGGGAGATGCTGCTTCCCCTGACATTCACAGAAGGCCACCAATGGCATTCAGGAACAAACAGGGGCAAAGTGGCTGATGGCCCGTGGGCGCCATGCTTCCCCAGGGTGGTATTCCAGTGATCAGACAAAACCTCCTGTCACCATCAAGGCACTTTGTTTATTTTCTTGGCTCATAGCTCCAGCATACGTTTTAATCTGTTCAGATCCTCGGAGCCAGGAAACCATTTGTATGGGGTGTGAAAAAATCTCTGGTTCCAGAATTAACTTTGTCTCTCCATAATCTGAGAAAGCTAAGAAGGTCCCTATCCTAAAATCATGTCCACTTGTGATATCCAAAATTCCAGTTACCAGCCATTCATAGTAGAAAATCACAGCACAAAGGAAACAGCCTGGCTTTGGTGTCAGACAAACGAACCTTGGCTCTGTTATTTTCCTGTGTTATTGTGGGCGTGGCATCTAAGAAATGGGGAGAACAATCACTCCCCACTGGTTTCATGGTGGAGGACAATGTATATAGAGTACTCGGCACAGTGCCTGATACAGGTAACTCATTATCATTATTAGTATTACCATTACCTTTATGGCTAGCATTGCCATTTCCCTGGGTTCTCTCTTAAAATGTCACTGCTCTTGGTATGTGTAATGTATTAAGTCCCCACTGTCTTTGTTTGATGGGATTTCTTCCCTCTTTGGGGCCCAGGCAGCACTGATGGCACAAATCCCTTCAGCAGGAAGGACACTTCAAAAGAGGCAATGGGTTGCCAGAAAGGCACTTGGCCTATTTCACGGCTCTGTCTGAGGACATCCATTCCAAATTAG
Source organism: Phocoena phocoena (assembly GCF_963924675.1). Lineage (NCBI taxonomy): Eukaryota > Metazoa > Chordata > Mammalia > Artiodactyla > Phocoenidae > Phocoena > Phocoena phocoena. The sequence continues at coordinate 40,788,213 of NC_089224.1, read as the reverse complement.
TTAACATTCCCCATACAGTAGCTTTGCCCCTGCCAAGGGCCATACTGAAACAAAAATCTTTTTTAAAAGATGTCCAAATGTACAGAGGCAGTAAAAAGCAGTGCAATGAGGCAAACACTGTATGAAGGCTATTAAAAATGTGACATAATTTTTTAAACTCTGTTTTCAAACTTCTAACCACCCTGCCTGCCTACACCTGCCAAAAGCCCGAGATAATAGCTGATGGCACCTTAGGGACCATTTCAGGCATCTCCTGGTTCCTCGTTCCTCATATGCAGAGATGCATAAAGGACTGCTTGGGTCCATATCTCACTTGAAAATTCAAATCATATTCACTTGCTTTTAGATCATCTCTTTGTTCATTTATAGAGCCAGGGAATGTTGCTAGGTTCCAAACAGGGAAACAGGGGCTATTAGGCACCATACCTATCAAACAACTACAAGTTTATAGTCCCTGCAGCATATTTATAGAGAAACATGGCAAGAGCAGGAAATGTCTTTGGCTACCAAGGTTATACTTTTATACAAGGCAATTGACATATAGATAGATAGATGATCTCAAAGACACCACATAACCCAGCCTCATAAATACTCCAAAAATGAAACTACACAAATATTTTATTGGCAGGTTTTCACAGATCTGATGAGGTTTTCACTGATGAAATCTATACTTTCTCATCTCACGACATCAGGGTAAAATTCAACTCACGAAACAGTCATGGCAAATTTCCACGATAGCAAGTGGAGTCGAGTGTCTAGAAGCAACACAGGGGCATCTCTCACTGAAATTACAATGTACTTCCACACACCAACGCTCAGTGGTTGACCAGTTAGTCTTTGTTAGTCTGTAAAAATTTCTTGATCTCCAGAGACTCACTGAAATCCAAGGGTCTGGATTAGAAAACCCACAGAGCATTCTTAAAAGTCAAGAGAAATTGAGTAGCTCTTTGCTTGCAGACTAACTCATCCATCTAGAGATTGATCTCTGCCAAATTCTCCGTGATTCTGTTACGCTATCATTTATGAGGACGGTGGCATCATGTTTCAGAAATTACCATCCAGTCAGCACTGACGGGTATGTATTTTTCTTGCTCACTCAGTGGCAAAACACATATATAATAAATTCTTAGGAACTTCATCTCTTTCAGGGAAAGTCAAAATAACTGCTGGCTCAGTGGTCTGCCACAAAATCTATTCCTGGATAAAAGGGAGGTCCACCCCCTTTTTATTGAAGTATTTCAATACTTCAGCAGTTCCAACAAGAACAGAGAAGCACCAATGAGAAGCAAAATAAGAAACTATGTTCCATGACTAAGAAATTGTTTCTGAATATTTTTATACCATTTTAAATTTGTTCTCAATGGAAAGATGGCAACAGATTAATTGCCCACATGTCCATTTGACAAAAAAAAAATTTTTAAACAAACTTATTTTACTTTTATGGCTGCAGATAGGAGTTATTAACCATCTGTCTTTGTATTACTTAAACATTATACAAATAAACATTATTTTACAACCAGAAAACAGTTATTCATAGAATTGTACATTTATTCCCCAATAATTCTTCTTTGCCACTTTAATAAGGGCCTAAAGTTACCATCATTTCAACTCTCTTTAAAATTCATTACCTATAATACTAAGAAAAACAGATGGCAATACAGTTATTTCATTGCAAATGAAGAAGGCCTAAAAGAAATTTTTAAAAAAGTCATTAGCAGTATCAATTATCTCTAAAATTAAGAGGGAAAACTGACAATCTAAATTATAACTCACACTGTTAAAGGAAATGAGGGTAACACAAATAACTACCAGTTGACGGCTGCACTAATACTCTTACGTAGGCAAGTATCCTATTGCGTAATAACAAAACATGGATAAACGATTAACATTTTAGTTCTCTACTTCTATGAAACACAGAAATGAGTATGTCTCCAGAAGCAGACAACACATCATATAAGATAAATAGAAAGACAGTTCTTTGCTATGTAGGGTGAGGGAATAGAGGAAAATAGGTGTAAAGAGAGGCAGATAAGGCTTCAGATCATCTGAAGGGAGTAGGATAAATCTAGATTTATTAAGACTAGAGAAACACCCTAAAGAACAAAAGTCAGACTTAACTAGCCAAAGACAAATCTGCACTGAAGACAAACTCTGACTTGCACTCTAAACCAGAGACAAGAGAGCGACGCAGAAAGAACTCTGCAGAAGTACAGAGGCCTTCTCAAATACTCAGCTGGGATTGAACAGGGAATGCAGGTGAGGAGACTGCCAAGGCCAGGAGAAGAACCACTATAAGGACAGGAGGTAATAAGGCCCAGCATTCACACGAAGCTAGGAGCAGTGCCTGTTCACAACAGCCAGGCTGGAACCTCATGACTCACAGAGCACTAGGCTAAATACAGTGAGGGCTTTTCTTCAGTAATGAGGACAAACTACACCTAGCATAAGCATGTTCCAGTTGGGCCTAACAAATCTTAAAAGCAAGAATGGAAAGGATCAAACTGTTTACGAGTAACTTAACGATGTCCCAGTAAAAAAGCTCGAGAGCATTTATATGAATAAAAATATCCAGCACCCAACAAAGTAAAAGTCATATCATCTGGCATTCAATCAAAAATTGCCAGGCCTATGTAGAAACTGGAAAATGTGACCCATCAGTAGGAGAAAAATTCATCAATTGAGACGAACTCAGAACTGACACAGAATAAGCAGACAAGGACTTTTAAAAAAGTTACTATAACTATTTTTTATATTTTCAAAATGTTAAGCAATGATATGAAAAATATAAAAAGATGCAAATCAAACTTCTTAAACTGAAAATTACAATGTAAAATATGAGAAAGTATTAGATGGGATTAACAGCAGGTTAGATATTACAGAATAAAAGATTGTGAATTTGAGATGAAGAGAAAAGAGACTTTTAAAAAATGAACAGAGCAGCAGTGAGCTATGATAAAAACTTAAAGTACTCTATATATGTGTAATGGGAGTCCCCCAAAGAAAAAGAGTGCAATAAAAATTATGTGAAGTAATAATGGCTGAAAATTTTCCAGATGTGATAAAAATAATAAACTCACAAATCCAAGAATACCAATGAACCCCAAGCACAAGAAATATGAAGAAAACTACATAAAGCCACATTGTAATCAAATTGCTCAAAACTAGTAATAAAGAAAACTGTAAAAGCAGTCAGAGAAAGACATGTTATATACAGAGGAATAATAACAACAGGAGATATCTCATTGGAAACAAGCAAATGAAACCACAGTGAAGCAACATCTTTAAAATACTAAAAAGGCAGATAATTACAAGTATTGGCAAGGAAACTGGAACCCTAGTACATTGCTGGTAGGAAAGGCAAATGGTACAGTCATTTGGAAAAAAGGTTGCGAATTCCTCAAAAAGTTAAACATAGAGTTACTATATGACCTAGCAACTCCACTCCTAGGTATGTATCCAAAAGAAATGAAAACATTTGTTGACACAAGAACTTGTACATGAATGTTCATAGCAGCATTATTCATGGTAGCCAAAAAGTAGAAATAACCCAATAATTAACAAACTAATGAATGGATAAATGAAATGTGATATATGAATACAATGGAAAATTATTTAGCCATAAAAAAGGAATGAAGTACTGACATATGCTACAACATGGATGGATCTTGAAAACAACAAAGCTAGATATAAAAAGCCACCTATTGTAAGATTCCATTTATGTGAAATATCCAGAATAGGCAAATTCATACAGAGAAAAGTATATTAATGTCTGCCAGGGGCTGGAAGAAGGTGTGCATGGGAAGTGACTGCTAATAGGTATAAAGTTTCTGAACTGTACACTTTAAAAGGGTAATCTTTAGAATTCCCTGGTGGTCCAGAACTCAGTGCTCTCACTGCGAGGGGCCGGGATTCAATCTCTGGTAGGGGAACTAAGATCCCACAAGCCGAGTGGCAGAGCCAAAAAAAAAAAAAAAAAAAGAATAAAAGGGTAAACTTTATGGTATGTGAATTATATATCAACAAGACTGTCAATATAAAAGAAATGATAGAAATATATGTGTGGAAAATATCTAAAAGGTGAGAGATAGTGTTACATATCATACACTATGTGCAAATAATATGTATAAAAAATAAACTGCAAAGAAATTCTAAAAAATAAAGTCAGAGATAGTAATATTGGATAAAAAAAAGTAAGACCCAACCATATGTTACCTACAAGAATCACAATTTAAATATAAAGACACAGAGTAAGACGCGGAGATCAACTTCCTCCCCACAGATACACCAGAAATACATCTACACATGGAACAACTCCTGCAGAACACCTACTGAACGCTGGTAGAGGACCTCAGACCTCCCAAAAGGCAAGAAACTCCCCACGTACCTGGGTAGGGCAAAAGAAAAAAAGAAAAAACAGAGACAAAAGAATAGGGACGGGACCTGCACCAGTGGGAGGGAGCTGTGAAGGAGGAAACTCTTCCACACACTAGGAAGCCCCTTCGCGGGCAGAGACTGTGGGTGGCGGAGGGGGAAAGCTTCGGAGCCGCGGAGGAGAGCACAGCAACAGGGGTGCGGGGGGCAAAGCGGGGAGATTCCCGCACAGAGGATCGGTGCCTACCGGCACTCACCAGTCCGAGAGGCTTGTCTGCTCACCCGCCGGAGCGGGCGGGGCTGCGAGCTGAGGCTCGGGCTTCAGTCGGAGCGCCGGGAGAGGACTGGGGTTGGCGGCGTGAACACAGCCTGCAGGGGATTAGTGCGCCACGGCTAGCCGGGAGGGAGTCCAGAGAAAGTCTGGACCTGCTGAAGAGGCAAGAGACTTTTTCTTCCCTCTTTGTTTTCTGGTTAGCGAGGAGAGGGGATTAAGAGTGCTGCTTAAAGGAGCTCCAGAGACAGGCGCGAGCCGCGGCTAAAAGCGCGGACCCCAGAAACAGGCATGAGACGCTAAGGCTGCTGCCGCCGCCACCAAGAAGCCTGTGTGCGAGCACAGGTCACTCTCCACACCTCCCTTCCGGGGAGCCTGTGCCGCCCGCCACTGCCAGGGTCCCGGGATCCAGGGACAACTTCCCTGGGAGAACGCACAGCACGCCTCAGGCTGGTGCAACGTCACGCCGGCCTCTGCCGCTGCAGGCTTGCGCCGCACCGCACTCCGTACGCCTCCCTCCACCCGGCCTGAGTGAGCCGAAGCCCCGGAATCAGCAGCTCCTTTAACCCCGTCCTGTCTGAGCAAAGAACAGACGCCCTCTGGCAACCTACACGCAGAGGCGGGGCCAAATCCAAAACTGAGCCCCTGTGAGCTGTGAGAACAAGAGAAAGGGAAATCTCTCCCAGTAGCCTCAGGAGCAGCAGATTGAAGCTCCACAATCAACTTGATGTACCCTGCATCTGTGGAATACATGAATAGACAACGAATCATCCGAAATTAAGGAGGTGGACTTTGAGAGCAAGATTTATGATTTTTTCCCCTTTTCCTCTTTTTGTGAGTGTGAATGCGTATGCTTCTGTGTGAGATTTTGTCTGTATAGCTTTGCTTCCACCATTTGTCCTAGGGTTCTATATATCCGTTTTTTTGTTTGTTGGTTCTGTTTTTTTCTCTTAATAATTATTTTTTATTTTAATAACTTAATTGTATTTTATATTACTTTATCTTCATTTTTTCCTTTCTTTCCTCCTTCCTTCCTCCCTCCCTCCTTTCTTTCTTTCTTTCTTTCTCGCTTTCTACTAATTCTTTCTTTCTACTTTTTCTCCCTTTTATTCTGAGCCGTGTGGATGAAAGGCTCTTGGTGCTGCAGCCAGGAGTCAGAGCTGTGCCTCTGAGGAGGGAGAGCCAACTTCAGGACACTGGTCCACAAGAGACCTCCCAGCTCCACATAATATCAAATGGCAAAAATCTCCCAGAGATCACCATCTCAACACCAGCACCCAGCTTCACTCAACGACCAGCAAGCTACAGTGCTGGACATCCTTTGCCAAACAACTAGCAAGACAGGAACACAACCCCACCCATTAGCAAAAAGGCTGCCTAAAATCATAATAAGTCCACAGACACCCCCAAACACACCACCAGACGTGGACCTGCCCACTAGAGAGACAAGATCCAGCCTCATCCAACAGAACACAGGCACTAGTCCCCTCCACCAGGAAGCCTACACAACCCACTGAACCAACCTTAGCCACTGGGGACAGACACCAAAAACAACGGGAACTACAATCCTGCAGCCTCCAAAGGAGACCCCAAACACAGTAAGATAAGCAAAATGAGAAGACAGAAAAACACACAGCAGATGAAGGAGCAAGATAAAAACCCACCAGACCTAACAAATGAAGAGGAAATAGGCAGTCTACCTGAAAAAGAATTCAGAATAATGATAGTAAAGATGATCGAAAATCTTGGAAATAGAATAGAGAAAATGCAAGAAATATTTAACAAGGACCTAGAAGAACTAAAGATGAAACAAACAACGATGAACAACACAATAAATGAAATGAAAAATACTCTAGAAGGGATCAATAGCAGAATAACTGAGGCAGAAGAACGGATAAGTGACCTGGAAGATAAAATAGTGGAAATAACTACTGCAGAGCAGAATAAAGAAAAAAGAATGAAAAGAACTGAGGACAGTCTCAGAGACTTCTGGGACAACATTAAATGCACCAACATTCGAATTACAGAGGTTCCAGAAGAAGAAGAGAAAAAGAAAGGGACTGAGAAAATATTTGAAGAGATTATAGTTGAAAACTTCCCTAATATGGGAAAGGAAATAGTTAATCAAGTCCAGGAAGCACAGAGAGCCCCATACAGGATAAATCCAAGAAGAAACACGCCAAGACACATATTAATCAAACTGTTAAAAATTAAATACAAAGAAAACATATTAAAAGCAGCAAGGGGAAAATAACACACAAGGGAATCCCCATAAGGTTAACAGCTGATCTTTCAGCAGAAACTCTGCAAGCCAGAAGGGACTGGCAGGACATATTTAAAGTGATTTAAACCATTAGCCAGACTCATCAAGAAAAAAATGGAGAAGACTCAAATCAATAGAATTAGAAATGTAAAAGGAGAAGTAACAACTGACACTGCAGAAATACAAAAGATCATGAGAGATTACTAAAAGCAACTCTATGCCAATAAAATGGACAACCTGGAAGAAATGGACAAATTCTTAGAAATGCAGAACCTGCCAAGACTGAATCAGGAAGAAATAGAAAATATGAACAGACCAATCACAAGCACTGAAATTGAAACTGTGATTAAAAATCTTCCAACAAACAAAAGCCCAGGACCAGATGCTTCACAGGCGAATTCTATCAAACATTTAGAGAAGAGCTAACACCTATCCTTCTCAAACTCTTCCAAAATATAGCAGAGGGAGGAACACTCCCAAACTCATTCTACGAGGCCACCATCACCCTGATACCAAAACCAGGCAAGGATGTCACAAAGAAAGAAAACTACAGGACAATATCACTGATGAACATAGATGAAAAATCCTCTACAAAATACTAGCAAACAGATCCAGCAGCAAATTAAACGGATATACACCATGATCAAGTGGGGTTTATTCCAGGAATGCAAGGATTCTTCAATATTCGCAAATCAATCAACGTGATACACCATATTAACAAATTGAAGAATAAAAACCATATAATCATCTCAATAGATGCAGAGAAAGCTTTCAACAAAATTCAACACCCATTTATGATAAAAACCCTGCAGAAAATAGGCATAGAGCGAACTTTCCTGAACATAATAAAGGCCATATATGACAAACCCACAGCCAACATCGTCCTCAATGGTGAAAAACTGAAAGCATTTCCACTAAGATCAGGAACAAGACAAGGTTGCCCACTCTCACCACTCTTATCCAACATAGTTTTGGAAGTTTTAGCCACAGCAATCACAAAAGAAAAGGAAATAAAGGGAATCCAAATTGGAAAAGAAGTAAAACTGTCACTGTTTGTAGGTGACATGATACTTTACATAGAGAATCCTAAAGATGTTACCAGAAAACTACTAGAGCTAATCAATGAATTTGGTAAAGTAGTAGGATACAAAATAAATGCACAGAAATCTCTGGCATTCCTATACACTAATGATGAAAAATCTTAAAGTGAAATCGAGAAAACACTCCCATTTACCAATGCAACAAAAAGAATAAAATATCTAGGAATAAACCTACCTAAGGAGACAAAAGACCTGTATGCAGAAAACTATAAGACACTGAAGAAAGAAATTAAACATGATACAAACAGATGGAGAGATATACCATGTTCTTGGATTGGAAGGATCAACATTGTGAAAATGACCCTACTACCCAAAGCAATCTACAGATTCAATGCAATCCCTATCAAACTACCACTGGCATTTTTCACAGAACTAGAACAAAAAATTTCACAATTTATATGGAAACACAAAAGACCCCGAATAGCCAAAGCAATCTTGAGAACGAAAAACGGAGCTGGAGGAATTAGGCTCCATGACTTCAGACTATACTACAAAGCTACAGTAATCAAGACAGTATGGTACTGGCACAAAAACAGAAAGATAGATCAATGGAACAGGATAGAAAGCCCAGAGATAAACCCATGCACATATGGTCACCTTATCTTTGATAAAGAAGGCAGGAATGTACAATGGAGAAAGGACAGCCTCTTCAATAAGTGGTGCTGGGAAAACTGGACAGGTACATGTAAAAGTATGAGATTGGATCACTCCTTAACACCATACACAAAAATAAGCTCAAAATGGATTAAAGACCTAAATGTAAGGCCAGAAACTATCAAACACTTAGAGGAAAATATAGGCAGGACAATCTATGACATAAATCACAGCAAGATCCTTTTTGACCCACCTCCTAGAGTAATGGAAATAAAAACAAAAATAAACAAATGGGACCTAATGAAACTTCAAAGCTTTTGCACAGCAAAGGAAACCATAATCAAGACCAAAAGACAACCCTCAGAATGGGAGAAAACATTTGCAAATGAAGCAACTGACAAAGGATTAATCTCCAAAATTTACAAGCAGCTCATGCAGCTCAATAACAAAAAAACAAACAACCCCATCCAAAAATGGGCAGAAGACCTAAACAGACATTTCTCCAAAGAAGATATACAGAATGCCAACAAACACATGAAAGAATGCTCAACATCATTAATCATTAGAGAAATGCAAATCAAAACTACAATGAGATATCATCTCACACCAGTCAGAATGGCCATCATCAAAAAATCTAGAAACAATAAATGCTGGAGAGGGTGTGGAGAAAAGGGGACACTCTTGCACTGCTGGTGGGAATGTGAATTGGTTCAGCCACTATGGAGAACAGTATGGAGGTTCCTTAAAAAACTACAAATAGAATTACCATATGACCCAGCAATCCCACTACTGGGCATATACCCTGAGAAAACCAAAATTCAAAAAGAGTCATGTACCAAAATGTTCATTGCAGCTCTATTTACAATAGCCCGGAGATGGAAACAACCTAAGCGCCCATCATCGGATGAATGGATAAGGAAGATGTGGCACATATACACAATGGAATATTACTCAGCCTTAAAAAGAAATGAAATTGAGCTATTTGTAATGAGATGGATAGACCTAGAGTCTGTCATACAGAGTGAAGTAAGTCAGAAAGAAAAAGACAAATACCGAATGCTAACACATATATATGGAATTTAAGGGGGAAAAAAAATGTCATGAAGAACCTAGGGGTAAGACAGGAATAAAGACGCAGACCTACTGGAGAACGGACTTGAGGATATGGGGAGGGGGAAGGGTGAGTTTTGACAGGGCGAGAGAGAGTCATGGACATATACACACTAACAAACGTAGTAAGGTAGATAGCTGGGGGGAAGCAGCCGCAAGGCCCAGGGATATTAGTTCGGGGCTTTGTGACAGCCTGGAGGGGTGGGATGGGGAGAGTGGGAGGGAGGGAGACGCAAGAGGGAAGACATATGGGAACATATGTATATGTATAGCTGATTCACTTTGTTATAAAGCAGAAACTAACACACCATTGTAAAGCAATTATACCCCAATAAAGATGTTTAAAAAAAAAAAAGAAGTTGGATTTCTTGACTTGATTTCTTAACTTTCAGGTAAGTTATAATATTCACACTTGTTACATACGAAGTGTACAATACTTCACTTTGACCATACCACAGGGTTCTCATTTAACTGCAATCAACCATTTGTTAAAAATCTTGTTCATATCAAGTATCAGACACATGGGGGAACATGTTGCTATGGAAAAAAGTGATATTTGGAGAATCTGTCAAGAGAGTAATATTAAGCACTGTATGTTAGGTAAATGCGCCACCTACTCCTGCCAAGCATTAAGCCTGTTTTCCCTAATTACGTTCCTCACTGAGTTAATACCTGTAAAGTGTCAAACACAGCCCCCTAGTTCTGGGGCTAATTTCAGTTTTCAGTGATAAATATGTTTTATGCTTCAAATGACATTATGTGGCCATCTACCAAGGAATACTCAAGTCCATTTTCTCTATTCTATTGTTTCAGTGAACAGAAATTACATATATTCTAACTGCAGCTAGGACTCAAAGCGGAGATAAGAGAATATAACAGGATGTTCTCAAATAGTTACCTAAAGATGATGTCTCATTTATCCAGTAAATCAAGAAAAGAAGCTGCCCATATATACAGTATTCTTATACCCAAACATCTGCTTTCACACTTTACAACAAAACTTAAATTTGCCAACAATTCCACAGGAACTCCATTTCTTACAGACTCGGATTCATCATTAGACACGTCAGTTATCACACTGTAGTGTGATACTTAGAGCAAACAAAACCTCTTGGGTGTGAAACTATTTGCCCCTGCACTAAATGGTCTCCAGGGACCACGGAACCAGAGCTCTTTCACTTCTTTCGTTGTGAGCTGTCATTTCTCCTACTGGATGTGCTTACTCCGCACATCTCCCAGCGCTGTCTCCTACCCCTCCAATATTCTCTGAGCTTGAAGAATCAGCAACCACAGTTAACACACAATTCTACGATACTAACACTTTGTAATTTCTTGATTATATGTATTAAATCTTAATATCTTAAGAATATCAACCCTATGGCTTTCATTTGTACACATGCCCTTTTTCCTCCAGATTGTTTGCCTTTTATGTTTTTACTCCTTATACAGATGGTCCCCAACTTATGATGGTTCGACTTAGGATTTTTCCACTTTATGATGGTGTGAAAGCAATATACATGTTCACCAGAGACCGTACTTTGAATTTGGATCTTTTCCCAGGCTAGCGACATGCAGTATATGATACTCATGATGCCGGGCAGTGGTGGGGAGCTACAGCTCCCATGAGTTACGCGATCACAAGGGTAAACAACCGATACCTTAACAACCATTCTGTACCCAGACAGCCGTTCTGTTTTTTACTTTCAGTACAGTATTCAGTAAATCACGTAAGATATTCAACACTTGGTTATAAAATAGGCTTTGTGTGAGATGATTTTGTCCAACTGTAGGCTAATGTAAGTGTTCTGAGCATGTTTAAGGTAGGCTAGGCTAACCTCTGATGTTCAGTAGGTTCGGTGTATTAAATGCACCTTCAGCTTACAGTATTTTCAGCTTATAATGGGTTTATCAGGCCATAACACCATTGTAAGTCAAGGAAGCTCTGTACTCTTGACAACACTGAGTATCTTGACAACACACTGTGTGTGTGTGTGTGTGTGTGTATGTGTGTGTGTTGTACTGCTAATTTGATCAACAATGATTTTAAACATTGGAGAACAAGGTAAAATACCCAATAGATTACATCTAGACATTGAGGTTCCTCTCTATGCTTTTCTCTTTTGTCCAAGTTATCTGCAATAAAGCTCTAATGCTGCAAATGAGAAATTAGGAAACAGAGCTTTAAAAAAAGAGAAAGAAAACTTTGAACTCAAAATCACCTAATGTTCATGTACTTTTGATAATTTAAACTGAAGCAGTGGAAAAAACAGGAGGAAGAAAATTAATATTTGGGTGACATATGCACTGAAATGATTGTGGGGAATGGGTGAAGGAAGTGGCATGACCAAAAGCTTTAATCTTTTCTTGTAATTGTAAAACACTAATTCAAAAATGAAGTTTTTTGAAGATCATATACAAAAATAGACATTCAATTTGTTGGTATTTTGAACTAGATCTTTAATATCTCATCCAATCAAAAATTCTGTTTCTCTGATTCTCAATTATTATAAAATTCTCAATTATATACTTTAAAGAAAAACAGGTTTCTAAACATAAAGTTTTTGACATTTTTTTAAATATATAGATTGAGAATACAACAGAGAATTTAAAAAATTTTCTCAAATAATGATCAGTTAAGGAAGAAAATGCAGAGCAGGAAAATGAAAAAAGAGCAAAGGAAAGAGTTAATATTTATAGCGAGGTGGAAGAAAAAAGGGAAGAAAAGCAAACAAAGAAGATTTACTAAAAATTTTGGTCAGTAGGGCTGTTTCAAAACAGACACACGAACCAAGCTAATGTGGGTAGCTGCACCCCATGGTCTCCTATCGATTTGTTAGATCCATAAGGTCTAAATATAAAGTTCCTTCTCTTAACAATCAAAACTCTATTTTCTGATAATATCTAGCTAATAAAGACAAATAATTTCAAACTAATTCACAGTAAAGTGTGCTTAAGATTGCCAACTCACAATGTTTAAATACTTTGAGCGACAATTTAAAAGCTTCTGAATTCCAAATCAACGCACTAATAAAGGTTCATTTTGGAGATTCAGGGGAAAGAAAAAAAACTGCCAATGAAATGTCTCTCCTCCACTAAAGACTAGCAGGCTTTCCTAAAAAAAAAAAAAAAAAAAAAAAATCAATTAACATTTAATTAATATATAAGTGGAAATATGAAAACCAAGTTCTTATAGATGTCACATGTCGATATAAACATGTTCCATAACTGGGAGGGATTGATTTCATTTACTCAACACAGAAAACAATAAGCATTTATATAAGACTGATTTTTACCATAGGTTAAAATTCACATTAAGTTCTGACAAAAGAGTCTAAAGATTAAGTGGAAAAAGATGATATCTGAAGGTATATTGAAAAGAGAATAGTCAATTGTATGAACATATATTTTTTTTAAAAAGAGGGATGATTACTTGTCCTCCAGTTTCATAAACATACAGTATTTACAGTTATCATCTTTGGTTCTTTCTCATGGGACTATAGCAGCAGTTTGATCAACGAGTGTACAGCAAAAATCTTTTTGCAGACTTCAGAATGCATAAGAATTCCATTTATGCATTTAAATGTTAGTAGCAAGAACTATAAAACATGAAACCTGATTGGAAAATGCAGTATTTTAACCTTCAAATCTGGCTGTAAATAAAATATACATAAGAGAAACATTTTTTCTCTTTTTACATATTGCATATTTGACATAGATGTAAACAAGAAAATTTACATAATCGTGAATAAGCCAAAGGCATAATCGGATTTTAATTTGATATCTTAAGTGTTCCTAATATAGTCTCCATGTTTACTAATAGAAAAATTCCACAAATAAGCTATGACACAGATATTTAATACCAAAACAATTGTGTTACAGTAATCAACCACATCAAGCTATCTTTTAAACTAAAAGACAGAGAAAAACTTTATGTAATAATGATACTGACACTTTCTGAATCTCTTTTCAGGCAGAGTTTTTTTTGGTTTTTGTGACCATGTTATAATAGATTGATAAACATGGCATACGATAATACCAATTTTTCATTAATATGGTGATTTTAAATATCACACTAGGGCTTCCCTGGTGGCGCAGTGGTTGAGAGTCCGCCTGCCGATGCAGGGGACGCGGGTTCGTGCCCCGGTCTGGGAAGATCCCATGTGCCGCGGAGCGGCTGGGCCCGTGAGCCATGGCCGCTGAGCCTGCGCGTCCGGAGCCTGTCCTCCGCAACGGGAGAGGCCACAACAGTGAGAGGCCCGCGTAACGCATAAAAAAAAAAAAAAAAAAAAAAAAAAAAAAATATCACACTAAAGATAGAATCTTATTTAAAATCCTCCACCAAATATATTTAGGGGGAAAAAAATCAGTTACTAAAACTCGTAGCTCTCTTTTGGCCTCAGGAAATACGTTCCAGGCAGAGAAGATATACTAAAACAGAAGACTAATGAATAAATATGTTATTCAAAGAATAAGAAACAATTTATCTTTTAAAAGTGACACAGTGAATTATCTTCCCCCCAAATTTTAAAACATTAAAATATTGGTTCTCTGAATCTATAATGTCATATCTTTTGATTTTTGTACAAATGACTTTTAATCTTAAGAGAATAAAAAAGATCTTACAACTGACAATAACTATTATAAGAATATACCTAATAAAGCTAATTCCCTTTGCTATTAAGGAGCAGTACTAACGCGTTTTACATTCAGGGTAACAACTGCTTCTACCAGATAACAATCAAGCTTTGGTTTTAAAATTTAAAAATAACTTTGATAAAATTAACATAATAATTTTAAGAATTCTTTGAAATAATTCAGTAAGATATCTCATATATATGTCAGCTCTCCTTTATATAAAGTACATTTTTATTTGTATACAATGAAGACTGACTACATGTCTTAAAATGAAAACACAGGGGTACCCTGGGAAGATAGTGGTAGCAAAAGCAAGAGTTTTTGAATCTCTCCATAAACCCAGGGAGAGCAATGGAAAGAAAACCCGAAAACCATGGACAACATTTAAAACAAGACTAAGTACAGGTATGCAACAACCTCAAAATATAAGTAGGTAGAACAAACCACTAACAAGTCCTATGATCTTCATAATATCAGCAATTCTGTAGGAGAAAACAAAGGGAAGCCAACTGGGCATCTAACAGACCTGATAATAGGAGACGCTCAAAATAAGTAGAAATCAGGTGAGGCAATTTGAGACAGCAACTGAAGGTGGGATGGGTTTTGCCTCTCATAGTAGCAGGTGAATGTGAGGATAATAATGTCTCAAAGCAGCAGGAGCACTCTAGACCCTAATCACTCCTGAAACGGACCAGCCAGGGCTCCCTTCTAGGAGAGAGTCCCACTAGGAAGAATCACTTGGTGGTAGAATCAAAACTGATCAGGATAGAGGAAATCAACAGATGCAAAGAGGAGTTCAAGTAAAGGTGGGAAAGGGGAACAGAGCTCTGAAAGCAAGGCAGCATAATTTTGAACACCAGAGAACAAAAAACAAAGAAGGGGCTTCCCTGGTGGTGCAGTGGTTAAGAATCCACCTGCCAATGCAGGGGACACGGGTTCAATCTCTGGTCCAGGAAGATCCCACATGCCGCGGAGCAACTAGCCCCGTGTGCCACAACTACTGAGCCTGCGTTCTAGAGCCCACAAGCCACAACTACTGAGCCCACATGCCACAACTACTGCATGCCACAACTACTGCAAACCAAAAGGAGTATGAAGATAGAAAAGCTAATCTGAACCAGGTTCCTTTTTAAAGTTCAGAAAAATGAGCTTCACTAAAAATGAGAAACAAAAATATCAAGATCAAATCCTATGCTATATTGTTATAAATAAAACAGAGAATAAGGAACAGAATAACATCCCTCCAGACAATAAAAGTACATCAGAAAGACCCACAGAACATATCAAAACTATTACCTTGTATTTTAAAATGAGATTAAAGTCATTACAAAAATGATACAAGCCATAAAAAAATGAAATATGAATCAGAATTAGAAATGAGGGGGCAGAATTTAGGGAGAAACTAGAAATGAAAGAAAAATGTCACTCCAGAAATGAAAACAAAACTAGAAGAAACATAGGAGTGAATAAACATAACAGATAGTGCCTTAAGAGAAATAGGTGAAAAGGGAAAAAAATTTAACTCAAAATGAGGATAAAAAAGGTTCACAAGAAAGTGACATATATTGAAGATAAGCAAAGACACATGGCAAATAACAGGAAATCCAGAAGAAAACCAAAGCCAGGGCAAAAGAACCAATACTACAATAAGAATTCAAATAAATATTTGTAAAATTAAAAAGAATGTGAAATTACATAATGAAAGAGCACACGGCATGTTTGAAAATATCAGCACACATATTCTCTTAAAAATTACTAGAGTGAAAGAAGAAAAACACATGGTGACCTATATAAGCCAGCCTCAGGTATCACAGATTCTAGTCTACCATCATCCTTGTCTACTCTCTTTCACACCTTTCCACTTGAAACCAATTAATCTAAGCTTGGATTTAAGAAAAACAAAAACTCAGAATTGACCAAAGCAAAAACAAGTTAAAAATTCAAGTCACATCTGCTTAAATGTATACTAAACAACCACATTTGCCACTGCTCTCTCATGAAAGTCCACCGAAATGATAAGAAAATTCTGGAAGCTGAAGCACAAATGAGTGGAATTGACTTAGCAGGTGAAGAAATTTGCAACCCGAAGGGCTGTAGGAAACTAAGAAGCAACTTGCTTCTAAACACAAACCCAAGTAACGAAGATCCTAGGTTCCTCCAAAGACAGTGCAGAGGGGAAAACGCGAAAGTTGTTTTCACAAACAGGCAACCCTTCTTTCACCAACTCCACAGAAAACTCTGGCAGAGTTGAAGCATGAGATTCTAAACTCAGGCATACCAAGCAGAGCTAAGGGCATTCAGGAAAAAGCCTTCAGAGCAAACCGTGGATATCCTCAGGCAGCCCCAAAGAAAAGTGAATTGTACCAATTAGCGAGCCTCATCCATAAACAGGGCTTCCAATCAGCTTTTTAGGGTCTTACTAATGAAAGCAGCTAAACATCACCACAGATGAAGGAAATTTGAGACAACCTTAGAGAGGAAAATAAGAAAAAAATTAAATTGAAGGAACTAGAAGGCAAAAAAGCAGAAGAAAACTTGAAAACAACCACTAAAATTAACATCCTCAGACAGGTAAAAATGTTTCATCCAGGAAACTATCAAGCGCAAGTCCAAGGCAAGGGTCAAGCAAGGCCCAACAGACTTAGCCATTAACGAAAAACAACAAGCTCTTTTTAGATGCAGGCAGCTTATTACTTACACAGTGAAAAAATCGTAGTCAAAGGTGCCAAGTCCCCATGGCCTCTGGGTAGGGTGACACCAAAGTAAAAGGAACCAGATGCAACAGGATTAACGGGACACTGCGGCTGAGGCGCTAACGCCAGGCTGCAGCTAAGAAATTTTATAGCCTACAGCTGAGCCCTAAGCGGGGCAAGATAGAAAGTCTCAAGTCTCCAGGGAACCAGGGAGGCAGATGGGAAAAATGCCTCAAGACATCCTTCTGCAAAATAGGGAGCTTCCCTCAAGAAGAAAAGGCCGATGAGAAAATGTTCTTGTGACGGCTCCTCACAAGACTTGACTGTCTGACCACGTTCCTAGGAAGATAACAGGGCATTGCACCAAGACTTAGGCCAGGAGGTTCAAGCTCTGACTGCATGGCCTACGGGGATATGTACAAGGTCACCAGAACACCATGGAGTGGAGCTATGGCCCTACAGACACAACATACTGCTACTTTTAAAAGGGGATATTCAGAGAATTAAAAAATCTTTTGGATATTAAAAATATGATAGGAGAAAAAATCATTGGAAGAACTGGAAGAGAATATTAAGAAAATATATAAGAAAGCAGAAGAAAAAGATGGAAAAGAGTGAGAAATAAGAAATTTTAAAATTAGGCCTAGATACATCTTAATAAAAGGAGTTCTAGAAATAGAGATTAGAAAAAATTAGCAGGAAGGAACTTATCCAAGAAGTAATATTAAAAATCTTCCCAGAACTCAATGATGTGAAAGTCCCTTTTGAAAGAGTCCATCAATGATGAACTCAAGGATGAAAAAAAAGATCCATCCTTTAACAGATCATCAAGAAATTTCAGAATATTAGGAGTAAAGATAAGATACTAACAGCTTCCAAAGAGAAACAAACAGGACACACATAAGTATCAAGAATCAAAATGACAAATGACTTCTCAATAGCTTCAGTGCAAGTTAAAAGGTACTGGTATAATGCTGTAAAATTGAAAAGGACCATGATTTCCAGCCTAATGTCAACACTCACATAATGTTTCAATTGAACATATGGATAGAATTGAGCCATGTTGCGTCACACCAATGAATCAAAACTATTTATTCTTTATGCAGTTTTTCACAGGAAGCTGTCGGAAGAGGTACACCACCAAAATGAGGGAATAAACGAAAAGAGGAAGACAGGATTCAGGAAATGGGATATCCAGCATGAAAGAGGTGAAGAGCAACCAATCCAGATTAGCATAGGACAGAGAGCCCCAGGAGAAATGTCTTTAAAGAAAGAAAAAAACAAAGCTAGGTTACATGATGTGTTTGAACCTACTAAGAAACTGAAACTCCCGGAAGGTAGTTAGGGTACAATTTAACTGCTACTACAGAGAACACTGAGCAAATGAAAGAATAAGGTCATTATAAATTAATTCCAAACGGCTTAAAACAAAAATTGGAACAAAAAAGGAAACCTAATTACAGATACCACACAACCCAGTTGTGAATAACATTTACACAGTCAAAAGAGTATAAATATTGAATGCTAATTGAACCAAAACTGTGATGTAACTGCACTACATTGGGAGGATGAGAGAGGAAGCTACATTTTAAGGGAACAGGGAGAAGGAATAGAGCTTAATTTTCATATTCCAAAATAGATCAATAAATAAAATCTAAGACTGAAATATCAAGGAATAGCAAAAAATCATGTTACTCAGAAATACAAAGGTAAAATTTTAAGAAGCTAAAAGATTTGAAAGTGGTTACCTCCCAGTAGCAAGAGCTGGTGTAAAAAGAATAGGGAAGGCAGTACTGTTTTTCATTATAATAAGCCTTGGAAAAAAATTTTTTGACTTAAAACTATCTACATATTTTGAAATAAATAAATAAAGCAATAAGTTAAAGATAGCAACCTAAGTTTATAGGCCAAAGTGAATAATTCTAGACAACACTTATCAAGTGACCCTGACAATAAAGACTAATAGGTAGGACTTCCCTGGTGGCACAGTGGTTAAGAACCCGCCTGCCAATGCAGGGGACATGGGTTCAATCCCTGGTCCAGGAAGATCCCACATGCCACGGAGCAACTAAGCCCATGTGCCACAACTATTGAGCCCACGAACCACAACTACTGAAGCCCGCACACCTAGAGCCCATGCTCCACAACAAGAGAAGCCACCGCAATGAGAAGCCCATGTGCCACAACTATTGAGCCCACGCACCACAACTACTGAAGCCCGCACACCTAGAGCCCATGCTCCACAACAAGAGAAGCCACCGCAATGAGAAGCCCACGCACCACAATGAAGAGTAGCCCCCGCTTGCCACAACTAGAGAAAGCCCGCGGGCAGCAACGATAAATAAGTAAATAAATAAATAAATAATTAGTGGAAAAAAATAGGTAAAAGGAAAAAAAACTGGATTATTGTTCATATCTAGCAACCCTATGGGACAAAGAAAGATTAGACTGTTTCATTTTGAATAGGGGGAAGAGGAGGGGAAGCCCTAAAAAATACTTGAACTCAAAAGAGTTCCCTAAGTTTTACAAATTTTATGGTATTTTCTACTGGAATCACAGGATGTTACACCAGAAAGAAACCTTATATATTGGCTAATGATTCATCTCTCCTATTTTATAGTTACTTGTCCAAAGTTACACAGCTGGTTTGGGCAGAATCAGAACCCTCTGTTAACTCTCACACTCTTGTCATTTTATCACAATGCATTTTAAAATAATAATTAAATATCAAGGAAATTGAGTTCCTACTGATATATTCATTAGCACTTTTCTTTTTATTTAAAAAGGGAGACTACTTGAAAATAAAAAATGTAAAAATATCTATTAGCTTTAAGTTAAAGCATTATTGGTCTTTTACTTTTAAATAATTAGATATTATACAATAAAGGAAAAGTATCTATAACCTAACGCTCTGTTCCTACTTTTTATGATGAAATGGAACTGAGAATTTTTAAAACTTTCAGGCTGCCATCTATATTTTGCTTAAATTGTGGGTTCACTCCTGCTTTATCTACCTGGAAAATGGCATTGAAAACACATATTTTATTGCAATTTGTATTACTATTCAAATGACTCAGAACACCTTTATCAGATAGCTAATCATGCCCTAGGATCTAACGATTTGCTGAAAGTAGGTTTTGACAACAAGATTTACAAGGAAAAGATATACTGCCCTGTAGTTTTAAGGAACTGATGGTGTTCAACCAAAGGACTTGAGAGTGTTAGGTGACTTTCATAATTATTATGCTACACACTGGTAACCTAGTGATAGGTTTTTAGGATATACCTTGAGTCTCTGAATTAATAGGAACATCAAAAAGCGGGCCAAGGCCTATTGCAGAGGACCCATTATTACCAGTTGCCACCTATCATTCAAGTCTTGGGTCAAGTTCCTAGTCAAATATCAGAATTACCTGACTTTGGATGGAAAGTTAGGCTGCCCATTTTTTTTCCTCTTAATCACTAATTAAACATTGCCTAAAATTTTTCTTTACCTTGGCAAAAGGGAAGAATTAGGCATAAAACGAAGCAGCGCTCATATGTTTATTAATCAGTCTATTCCATGCTAAAATCTACACCACAACATTCCTACACCATAAGTTTAAGATTCTGAACAAGACTAAACACCTTTGAGGTAGTCAATAAATACCTGTGAGCTGATGATTTAAATGACAGCATCAGATCAATATATGATATTTTCCCATATATTGATCTAGGCATTTCTAAAATAACCTTATTCCTGTTCTCTAAAGCCATTCATTTGCAAAAACCTCTCGCCTTTCAACATTACAAAAAAAAAAAGTGAGAAAGTTGATTTTCCAAGGTAAGAACCCAAGCAGCCTCTGATTTGTTCAGTTCATTCTACCTCAAACACTCCCACTCTAGTCAAATGTCCTCTAAACAATTCTGCACAGTGAATACAGCAGACACACGATGCTTCATGAAGGTGGTGACTTTAATCAGCTATAAAGCACTCAGACCTTTTTCTACTCCTATATTTGATCACACACACAAAAGTCATCTACTGCACCTTATAATTAATAAGCAGCAATGAGGTCGGCGGGAAGATGGCGGAAGAGTAAGACGTGGAGATCGCCTTCCTCCTCACGGATATACCAGAAATACATCTACACGTGGAACAACTCCTACAGAACACCTACTGAAGGCTGGCAGAAGACCTCAGAGCTCCCAAAAGGCAAGAAACTCCCCACGTACCTGGGTAGGGCAAAAGAAAAAAGAAAAAACAGAGACAAAAGAATAAGGACGGCACCTGCACCAGTGGGAGGGAGCTGTGAAGGAGGAAAAGTTTCCATACACTAGGAAGCCCCTCCGCGGGCGGAGACTGCGGGAGGCGGAGGGGGGAGCTTCGGGACCGCGGAGTGGTGCACAGCGACGGGTGCGGAGGGCAAAGCGGGGAGATTCCTGCACAGACGATCGGTGCCGACCAGCACTCACCAACCCGGGAGGCTTGTCTGCTCACCCGCCGGGGCGGGCGGGGCTGCGAGCTGAGGCTCAGGTTTCGGTTTTGGACGGAGCGCAGGGAGAGGACTGGGGTTGGCGGCTTGAGCATAGCCTGAAGGGGTTGGTGCGCCACGACTAGCCGGGAGGGAGTTCGGGGAAAAGCCGGCACCGGCCGAAGAGGCAAGAGACTTTTTCTTCCCTCTTTGTTTCCTGGTGCGCGAGGAGAGGGGTTTAAGAGCGCTGCTTAAAGGAACTCCAGAGACGGGCGCGAGCCGCGGCTGAGGGCGCGAGCCCCCGAGACGGGCGCGAGCCGCGGCGGGAAGCGCGAGCCCCAGAGACGGGCGCGAGCCGCGGCTGAAACCGCGGACCCCAGAGACGGGCGGGAGACGCTGGGGCTGCTGCTGCCGCCACCAGGGGGGCTGTGTGCGAGCACAGGTCACTCTCCGCGCCCCTCTTCCGCGGAGCCTGTGCAGGCCGCCACTGCCAGGTTCCCGGGATCCAGGGACAACTTCCCCAGGAGTACGCACGGCGGGTCTCAGGCTGGTGCAACGTCACGCCGGCCTCTGCCGCAGCGTCACGCCGCCTCTGCCGCCGCAGGCCCGCCCCGCACGCAGTGCCCCTCCTTCCCCCAGCCCCCAACCCCCGGCCTGAGTGAGCCGGAGCTCCCGAATCAGCGGCTCCTTTAACCCCGTCCTGTCTGAGCAAAAAAACAGACGCCCTCCAGCGATCTGCGCGCAGGGGCAGGGCCGGGTACAAAGCTGAGCTCCTGTGAGCTGTGAGAGCAGGGAGGAGAGGGGGAGGTCTCTCCCGGCAGCCACGGAGGCGGCGGATTGAAGCTCCACGATCAACTTGATGTGCCCTGCATTGTGGAATACCTGAATAGACAGGGAGTGATCCCAAATTGAAGAGGGGGAATTTAGGAGCGAGATCTGTGATTTTTTTCCCTTTTCCTCTTTTTGTGAATGTGTGCGTGTATGCTTCTGTGTGAGATCTTGTCTGTATACTCTTGCTTCCACCATTTGTCCTAGGGCTCTATCCGTCAATGGTTTTTTTTTTTAATAATTAATTTTAATTGTAATAAATTTATTGAACTTTACCTTCGTTCTTTCTTTCTTTCTTTCCTTCCCTCCTTCCCTCCTTTAGACAGCGAATCACCCCAGGTTGAGGGGGTGGTCTCTGGGAGCAGGATTTATGATTTTTCCCCCTTTGCCCCTCTTTGTGAACGTGTATGTGTATGCTTCTGTGTAAGATTTTCTCTGTATAGCTTTGCTCCCAACAGTTGTCCTAGGGCTCTATCCGTCCATGGTTTTTTTAAAAAAAAAAATATTTTTTTCTTAATAATTAATTTTAATTGTAATAACGTTATTGTACTTTACCTTCGTTCTTTCTTTCTTTCTTTCCTTCCTTCCTTCCCTCCTTTAGACAACAAATCACCCCAAATTGAGGAGGTGGTCTCTGGGAGCAGGATTTATGATTTTTCCCCCTTTGCCTCTCTTTGTGAACGTGTATGTGTATGCTTCTGTGTAAGATTTTCTCTGTATAGCTTTGCTTCCAACATTTGTCCTAGGGCTCTATCCGTCCATGGTTTTTTTAAAAAAAAAATTTTTTTTTCTTAATAATTAATTTTAATTGTAATAACTTTATTGTACTTTACCTTCGTTCTTTCTTTCCTTCCTTCCTTCCTTCCCTCCTTTAGACAGCGAATCACCCCAGGTTGAGGAGGTGGTCTCTGGGAGCAGGATTTATGATTTTTCCCCCTTTGCCTCTCTTTGTGAACACGTATGTGTATGCTTCTGTGTAAGATTTTCTCTGTATAGCTTTGTTTCCAACATTTGTCCTAGGGTTCTATCTGTTCTTTTTTTTTTTTTTTCTTTCTTTCTAAATATTTTTTAGTACAATAACTATATTATACTTTATTTTATTTTTACTGTATCTTCTTTCTTTCTGTCTTTTTTCCTTCTTTCCCTCCTTCCTTCCTCCCTTCCTCCCTCCCTCCCTCCCTCCTTTCTTTCCTTCTTTGCTTCTTTCTTCCTTCCTTCCTTTCCTCCTTTCCTCCTTTCCTTCTTTCTTTCCTCAAACTTCTACTAATTCTCTCTACATTTTCTCCTTCTTTCCCTCCTTCCTTCCTTCCTTCTCCCCTCCCTCCCTTTCTTTCCTTCTTTGCTTCTTTCTTCCTTCCTTCCTTTCCTCCTTTCCTTCTTTCTTTCCTCATACTTCTACTAATTCTCTCTACATTTTCTCCTTCTTTCCCTCCTACCTTCCTTCCTTCCTCCCTCCCTCCCTCCTTTCTTTCCTTCTTTGCTTCTTTCTTCCTTCCTTCCTTTCCTCCTTTCCTTCTCTCTTTCCTCAAACTTCTACTAATTCTCTCTACATTTTCTCCTTCTTTCCCTCCTTCTTTCTTTCCTTCCTCCCTCCCTCCCTCCCTCCCTCCTTTCTTTCCTTCTTTGCTTCTTTCTTCCTTCCTTCCTTTCCTCCTTTCCTTCTTTCTTTCCTCATACTTCTACTAATTCTCTCTACATTTTCTCCTTCTTTCCCTCCTTCCTTCCTTCCTTCCTCCCTCCCTCCCTCCTTTCTTTCCTTCTTTGCTTCTTTCTTCCTTCCTTCCTTTCCTCCTTTCCTTCTTTCTTTCCTAATACTTCTAATAATTCTCTCTACTTTTCCTCCCTTTTATTCTGAGCCGTGTGGATGAAAGGCTCTTGGTGCTCCAGCCCAGGAGGCAGGGCTCTGCCTCTCAGGTAGGAGAGCCCACTTCAGGACACTGATCAACAAGAGACCTCCCAGCTCCACATAATATTAAACGGTGGAAATCTCCCAGAGACCTCCATCTTAACACCAGCACCCAGCTTCACTCAACGACCAGCAAGCCACAGTGCTGGACAACCTATGCCAAACAACTAGCAAAACAGGAACACAACCCCACCCATTAGCAGAGAGGCTGCCTAAAATCATAACAAGGCCACAGACACCCCAAAACACACCACCAGACGTGAACCTGCCCACTAGAGACACAAGATCCAGCCTCATCCAGCACAACACAAGCACTAGTCCCCTCCACCAGGAAGCCTACACAACCCACTGAAACAACCTTAGCCACTGGAGACAGACATCAAAAACAACGGGAACTACGAACGTGCAGCCTGCAAAAAGGAGACCCCAAACACAGTAAGATAAGCAAAATGAGAAGACAGAAAAACACACAGCAGATGAAGGAGCAAGATAAAAACCCACCAGACCTAACAAATGAAGAGGAAATAGGCAATCTACCTGAAAAAGAATTCAGAATAATGATAGTAAGGATGATCCAAAATCTTGGAAGTAGAATGGACAAAATGCAAGAAACAGTTAACAAGGACCTACAAGAACTAAAGATGAAACAAGCAACGATGAACAACGCAATAAATGAAATTAAAAGTACTCTAGATAGGATCAATAGCAGAATAACTGAGGCAGAAGAACGGATAAGTGACCTGGAAGATAAAGTAGTGGAAATAACTACTGCAGAGCAGAATAAAGAAAAAAGAATGAAAAGAACTGAGGACAGTCTCAGAGAGCTCTGGGACAACATTAAACGCACCAACATTCGAATTATAGGGGTTCCAGAAGAAGAAGAAAAAAAGAAAGGGACTGAGAAAATATTTGAAGAGCTTATAGTTGAAAACTTCCCTAATATGGGAAAGGAAATAGTTAATCAAGTCCAGGAAGCACAGAGAGTCCCATACAGGATAAATACAAGGAGAAATACGCCAAGACACATATTAATCAAACTATCAAAAATTAAATACAAAGAAAGCATATTAAAAGCAGCAAGGGAAAAACAACAAATAACACACAAGGGAATCCCCATAAGGTTAACAGCTGATCTCTCAGCAGAAACCCTACAAGCCAGAAGGGAGTGGCAGGACATACTGAAAGTGATGAAGGAGAAAAACCTGCAACCAAGACTACTCTACCCAGCAAGGATCTCATTCAGATTTGATGGAGAAATTAAAATCTTTACAGACAAGCAAAAGCTGAGAGAGTTCAGCACCACCAAACCAGCTTTACAACAAATGCTAAAGGAACTTCTCTAGATAAGGAATGCAAAAGAAGGAAACGACCTATAATAACGAACCCAAAACAATATAGAAAATGGGAATAGGAACATACATATCGATAATTACCTTAAATGTAAATGGACTAAATGCTCCCACCAAAAGACACAGATTGGCTGAATGGATACAAAAACAAGACCCTTATATATGCTGTCTACAAGAGACCCACCTCAGACCTAGAGACACATACAGACTGAAAGTAAGGGGATGGAAAAAGATATTCCATGCAAATGGAAACCAAAAGAAAGCTGGAGTAGCAATTCTCATATCAGACAAAATAGACATTAAAATAAGGACTATTAAAAGGGATAAAGAAGGACACTACATAATGATCAAGGGATCGATCCAAGAAGAAGATATAACAATTGTAAATATTTATGCACCCAACATAGGAGCACCTCAATACATAAGGCAAATACTAACAGCCATAAAAGGGGAGATCGACAGTAACACATTCATAGTAGGGGACTTTAACACCCCACTTTCACCCATGGACAGATCATCCAAAATGAAAATAAATAAGGAAACACAAGCTTTAAATGATACATTAAACAAGATGGACTTAATTGATATTTATAGGACACTCCATCCAAAAACAACAGAATACACATTTTTCTCAAGTGCTCATGGAACATTCTCCAGGATAGATCATATCTTGGGTCACAAATCAAGCCTTGGTAAGTTTAAGAAAATTGAAATTGTATCAAGTATCTTTTCTGACCACAACGCCATGAGACTAGATATCAATTACAGGAAAAGATCTGTAAAATATACAAACACATGGAGGCTAAACAATACACTACTTAATAATGAAGTGATCACTGAAGAAATCAAAGAGGAAATAAAAAAATACCTAGAAACAAATGACAATGGAGACACAACGACCCAAAACCTATGGGATGCAGCAAAAGCAGTTCTAAGGGGGAAGTTTATAGCAATACAAGCCCACCTTAAGAAGCAGGAAACATCTCGAATAAACAACCTAACCTTGCACCTCAAGCAATTAGAGAAAGAAGAACAAAAAAGCCCCAAAGCTAGCAGAAGGAAAGAAATCATAAAAATCAGATCAGAAATAAATGAAAAAGAAATGAAGGAAACGATAGCAAAGATCAATAAAACTAAAAGCTGGTTCTTTGAGAAGATAAACAAAATAGATAAACCACTAGCCAGACTCATCAAGAAAAAAAGGGAGAAGACTCAAATCAATAGAATTAGAAATGAGAAAGGAGAAATAACAACTGACACTGCAGAAATAAAAAAAATCATGAGAGATTACTACAAGCAACTCTATGCCAATAAAATGGACAATCTGGAAGAAATGGACAAATTCTTAGAAATGCACAACCTGCCAAGACTGAATCAGGAAGAAATAGAAAATATGAACAGACCAATCACAAGCACTGAAATTGAAACTGTGATTAAAAATCTTCCAACAAACAAAAGCCCAGGACCAGATGGCTTCACAGGTGAATTCTATCAAACGTTTAGAGAAGAGCTAACACCTATCCTTCTCGAACTCTTCCAAAATATAGCAGAGGGAGGAACACTCCCAAATTCCTTCTACGAGGCCACCATCACCTTGATACCAAAACCAGACAAGGATGTCACAAAGAAAGAAAACTACAGGCCAATATCACTGATGAACATAGATGCAAAAATCCTCAACAAAATACTAGCAAACAGAATCCAGCAGCACATTAAAAGGATCATACACCATGATCAAGTGGGGTTTATTCCAGGAATGCAAGGATTCTTCAATATACGCAAATCTATCAATGTGATAAACCATATTAACAAATTGAAGGAGAAAAACCATATGATCATCTCAATAGATGCAGAGAAAGCTTTTGACAAAATTCAACACCCATTTATGATAAAAACCCTCCAGAAAGTAGGCATAGAGGGAACTTTCCTCAACATAATAAAGGCCATATATGACAAGCCCACAGCAAACATCATCCTCAATGGTGAAAAACTGAAGGCATTTCCACTAAGATCAGGAACAAGACAAGGTTGCCCACTCTCACCACTCTTATTCAACATAGTTTTGGAAGTTTTAGCCACAGCAATCAGAGAAGAAAAGGAAATAAAAGGAATCCACATCGGAAAAGAAGAAGTAAAGATGTCACTGTTTGCAGATGACATGATACTATACATAGAGAATCCTAAAGATGCTACCAGAAAACTACTAGAGCTAATCAATGAATTTGGTAAAGTAGCAGGATACAAAATTAATGCACAGAAATCTCTGGCATTCCTATATACTAATGATGAAAAATCTGAAAGTGAAATCAAGAAAACACTCCCATTTACCATTGCAACAAAAAGAATAAAATATCTAGGAATAAACCTACCTAAGGATACGAAAGACCTGTATGCAGAAAATTATAAGACACTGATGAAAGAAATTAAAGATGATACAAATAGATGGAGAGATATACCATGTTCTTGGATGGGAAGAATCAACATTGTGAAAATGACTCTACTACCCAAAGCAATCTACAGATTCAATGCAATCCCTATCAAACTACCACTGGCATTTTTCACAGAACTAGAACAAAAAATTTCGCAATTTATATGGAAACACAAAAGACCCCGAATAGCCAAAGCAATCTTGAGAACGAAAAAAGGAGCTGGAGGAATCAGGCTCCCTGACTTCAGACTATACTACAAAGCAACAGTAATCAAGACAGTATGGTACTGGCACAAAAACAGAAAGATAGATCAGTGGAACAGGATAGAAAGCCCAGAGATAAACCCACGCACATACGGACACCTTATCTTTGATAAAGGAGGCAGGAATGTACAGTGGAGAAAGGACAGCCTCTTCAATAAATGGTGCTGGGAAAACTGGACAGGTACATGTAAAAGTATGAGATTAGATCACTCCCTAACACCATACACAAAAATAAGCTCAAAATGGATTAAAGACCTAAATGTAAGGCCAGAAACTATCAAACTCTTAGAGGAAAACATAGGAAGAACACTCTATGACATAAAGCACAGCAAGATCCTTTCTGACCCACCTCCTAGAGTAATGGAAATAAAAACAAAAATAAACAAATGGGACCTAATGAAACTTCAAAGCTTTTGCACAGCAAAGGAAACCATAATCAAGACCAAAAGACAACCCTCAGAATGGGAGAAAACATTTGCAAATGAAGCAACTGACAAAGGATTAATCTCCAAAATTTACAAGCAGCTCATGCAGCTCAATAACAAAAAAACAAACAACCCCATCCAAAAATGGGCAGAAGACCTAAACAGACATTTCTCCAAAGAAGATATTCAGAATGCCAACAAACACATGAAAGAATGCTCAACATCATTAATCATTAGAGAAATGCAAATCAAAACTACAATGAGATATCATCTCACACCAGTCAGAATGGCCATCATCAAAAAATCTATAAACAATAAATGTTGGAGAGGGTGTGGAGAAAAGGGGACACTCTTGCACTGCTGGTGGGAATGTGAATTGGTTCAGCCACTATGGAGAACAGTATGGAGGTTCCTTAAAAAACTACAAATAGAATTACCATATGACCCAGCAATCCCACTACTGGGCATATACCCTGAGAAAACCAAAATTCAAAAAGAGTCATGTACCAAAATGTTCATTGCAGCTCTATTTACAATAGCCCGGAGATGGAAACAACCTAAGCGCCCATCATCGGATGAATGGATAAAGAAGATGTGGCACATATACACAATGGAATATTACTCAGCCTTAAAAAGAAATGAAATTGAGCTATTTGTAATGAGATGGATAGACCTAGAGTCTGTCATACAGAGTGAAGTAAGTCAGAAAGACAAAGACAAATACCGTATGCTAACACATATATATGGAATTTAAGGGGAAAAAATGTCATGAAGAACCTAGGGATAAGACAGGAATAGAGGCGCAGACCTACTGGAGAACGGACTTGAGGATATGGGGAGGGGGAAGGGTGAGTTTTGACAGGGCGAGAGAGAGTCATGGACATATACACACTAACAAACGTAGTAAGGTAGATAGCTAGGGGGAAGCAGCCGCAAGGCACAGGGATATAAGCTCGGGGCTTTGGGACAGCCTGGAGGGGTGGGAGGGGGAGAGTGGGAGGGAGGGAGACGCAAGAGGGAAGACACATGGGAGCACATGTATATGTATAGCTGATTCACTTTGTTATAAATCAGGAACTAACACACCATTGTAAAGCAATTATACCCCAATAAAGATGTTTAAAAAAAAAAAAAAATAAGCAGCAATAAAGTTTATTCTGCACTTTATTATTTTAACTTTTAAGTTGAAATAGAAACTGATTTTTTCATTTTGAAGCAGTAACTATGAGAACTATTTAAATCATATCCATGTTTATCAGCCTAAGAGAAGCATTTCAAATGATATAGGCCTCTGTCCTTCATTAGAAAGATTCCACAAGAAAAAGAAATGACAGGATTATTTAAAGGCATGTTCAGGAACAACAAAAATGAATTTGTTAACTACAACTCCAGTGTTTCATAAATACTATTTTCATAAGAAACCCTCTAAAATTTACATATAATTAAGCCAGCTAATAAGACACAATCCCTCTAAGTCTTGTGTATAAGGAAAATCCTCATACAACATTAACAGAACATGGCTTATAAACAAAATATACTGTTTTTGTTAGCAAATATAAAAACAACAGTTCCAGATTTATCTTTTAGAAAAAAATTAATTTATTTTAAGAGTCTCCGCCTAAATTCATTTTGGTATCAAACAACTACAATTAGTGATGGGGCAAGCATCCATAATTGTGGCAGGATGTTATTTACAAAAACTATACAAAATTAGATTAATTATTACATCAACTTATCAAAGCTTCCTGAAATTAGTTTCATTTTTGGAAATGTATCAAAATTCCTCAGATTCAGAATTATAGTCTTTATTATTTTTAATTCATTAATTTAAAATTAATTATTTTAATTGTAGCACATCAGACCTTCAAGCAAAAACATCGGATGAAAGGCTGTACGATAAAATAGTCTCCTTTTCCTAATAGCTTGGAATGTAAATTAAAATGTGTTCCCCCCTTTTTTTTTTTTTTTTGCGGTACGCGGGCCTTTCACTGTTGTGGCCTCTCCCGTTGCGTAGCACAGGCCCCAGACGCGCAGGCTCAGCGGCCATGGCTCACGGGCCCAGCCACTCCGCGGCATGTGGGATCTTCCCAGACCGGGGCACGAACCCGTGTCCCCTGCATCGGCAGGCAGACTCTCAACCACTGCGCCACCAGGGAAGCCCTTCCCTTTTTATTGAAGGAAAAAAAAATGAACTAAGCGTCCAGTAATATCAAATACCTGTTAGAATAACTTGTCTGCTCGAATTAAAGTTGGGCAATTACTTCTACATTGTTAAAAAATGCTTTAAATTAAGTCCTTTTTCTCTTTTATAAAGAAAGCTTTTCTCAGCCATTTTGGATCTCTAAGTCTTGTAACAAAAATGTCACTCAGTTTTTACTAGCAAGTCCACACCCATAGAAGGCATCTTCAATGCAGTACATACTTTAAAAGTGCATATAAGCATAACTAAATTTCTTAAATTGTTAACAAACCTAGGAGCAATGATTTAATATTCTATCGCAAAATACAGGTAGCCTAAAGGCAACATGCTTGGTCAATCTTTCATAAACTTCTTGGTTTGATGTCAAAACATTTCAAAATAAAGAAAAAAATACCATGACTCTTTGCTAATGGCTTTTCTGGCATTAATTTGCAGATATAGCTAAATACTCATCTAACAAAGTATCCCGGTTACCCAATGATATTTGCCATGAATTCAGAAAACAATAACATATATAATACAAAAGTAACAACAACAACAAAAACATGTATTTTAGGCCTAAAATGAGTTTATCTAATAAGAGTTACATGAGAAATATCATGTAAGACCCCAAATAAACTTTAGATACAAAATTATATGATGTGGCTTTGTTCAAACACATCTAATATTCAGATACAATTTAAATAAACTAGGCTGGCTTTTTTATATCACCAGCTTTCATTAGGGCTTTAATTGCTCTCGCCCTCATCTCAAGTTCTAGCAGCTCCAGCTGCTGTGCAGAAGGCTGAACATCTTCTGGTGGAGGAACAGTCAGGGTGGCGGCTTTCGGCTCCTTTGGGCTAGACTCTGCCAGTCCCAGAATCTCATTCACACTTTTCTCAATGTCTTTCTCCAGGTCATCTATCTGACCAGCTTCACTTTGGACTGTATTTTCTGAGACCTCAGGAGCAGCTGCTTCTTCATTGCATGGGCCTTCTATGTCGCTGTCATAAGCATCTGCATTTATACTGAGTACATCACTATCTTCCCCTTTGCCTGTAACAAACAAAAAAAGGCAAAGAACCATGTAACCTAAATGCCCTGATCAAAATTTCCTTTCTGTTTATGATGAAAGGGCTGCTGTGACCCCCACCTCCCGCCATGGAGTCCCAAATACATTCCATAAACCCCATCCCAACCCCCTGTTCCCCTGACTCAACTTCCTTCCTCCCTTCTTCCCTTCCTCCCTCTCTCCCTCCCTCCCGCCCTTTCTTTCCTTCTTTCCTTCCTTCCTTCCTTCCTTCCTCCCTCTCTCCCACCCTCCCGCCCTTTCCTTCTTTCCTTCCTTCCTTCCTTCCTCCCTCTCTCCCACCCTCCCGCCCTTTCCTTCTTTCCTTCCTTCCCTCCTCCTTTCCTTCCTTCCTTCCTTCCTTCCTTCCTTCCTTCCTTCCTTCCTTCCTTCCTTCCTTCCTTCCTTCCTTCCTCCCTTCCTCCCTTTCTTTTTTTTTCCCACCCCCACATAGATTGTGGGACCTTAGTTCCCTGACCGGGGATTGAACACAGGCCCCAGCAGTGAAGATGCCGAGTCCTAACCACTGGACCGCCAGGGTTCCCCCCTTCAACTTTGAAAACAGATCTAATTTAATGTAAATTTTAATGTATTTTTCATCCCAATTTAGAAGAATATGGAAGCACTGGGAAATGTATACCATCATATGGATGTCCCTGATCAATTTTCCTAATTAAAATATCGTTAACTCTTTAGACCACAGTGAAGCCTCTACATTACAAAATGCTGACACCCTTTGGATAGAGTATAGCTTATTACTGAAGAAGCAAAATTCTATTTGAGAAGGAGTTTAAAATACTTTGCCTTATAAACTACAAAAAAGGAAAAATATCACTGGCAAGCTGGACATCATGTGCACTGCAATTATTTCAAAGCTTTTCATATACTTTTTCAAACACTTTGTTCTAAATCAATAAATTAAAGGAGAATGCCTAAGGCCACTTTCTAAGGTAAAATAACTTTTCACCAAGAGGATTTTAATTAATAAAGTTAGTATGCCATAAAATTTTAAAGTACGTTTGTTATAAAACTTCTATAACTGATACTAAGAACTTGCATATAAACACAGATTGTAGCCCTCAACCACCTTGGCCTGGACCATTACTGAAGTCCATGAGTTATTTACAACTTTGAGTGCTCCCTTATACCTCCAATTTATTTATCTTTTAAATTCCTAATATGTCTTTTAAAAAGAAAGTAATGATCCCCCAATTGTTAGCTTTGTTAATTTTCTTGTAGTAGGAAGAACTTATTGACAAAATATAGATTGACAGATGGAAAATTCTGATAATAGAATGTATAAACAATTCTACTCCATGGATTTTAAAATAAATGATTTAGTGACCGTGATTCTGCTACACACCCTCTCAATGTTTCAAAGGAGAAAACTCCTTATGAAAAAACTTTTTTTGATTATATTTTCTATGGGTTTGTTTCAAACATTTTTAGAGGGCAGAGGTGGGGTTTGCTTTATTTTTTTAATCAGAAACAGCTATACATGTTATTCACTGAAGAAATGGGGCTCTATAAATTTGGTGTTCTCAGTTTACATTAAAAATTATCCAAATCCAAGTGACTGAGTTCTCTGTAGCACAGTATTGGTAAAAGCATTCACAAGTTCCATCTGCCCATTATACCTGCACCATGGATGCCAAAGCTTTGTAGAATCTGTACCTGAAATAATTTAGCATAAGCACTTCACTTCACAAATGTGAAAATAAGGTAAGTGATTTGTACAATGTAATCTGACAAACTATGTAAAGATCTAGGATCATACTTCAAGTCTTTTCACTATTTCTTAATTTTCTTCATTCTACTGACTCACTTTTAAAGTATAGCTTGCAAATATATGAATACATTTTCAAAGATAATTTACTCTCATCCTAAGTATTAGAAATAGCAGGTTTTTTTGTTGTCAATTATGATCCTCAAATCAGAAGGGGTATAACTTGTACACTCTTTCTAAAAAAGTAACTTTAACCTAAAATGCCTCATTCTAAGCCCTCAAAACGTCAGTGTGGTAAAGTTCTGTCCTTCCACACCCCCATTCTACATATGTGAAAATGTGTGTGTGTGCACATGTGTGTTCACAGGGAAGTGAGTACACATTTAAATTATAAGAGAATTGTACAAAAGAGCATCTTCAAGTTTTTACATGGGCTTAGGAGTCTGAGAGTAACAAATCAATCTCAGGGAAATTGTTTGTACTCCTCTAAAATAAATAAAAACAGTTTTACTGTATGCATGATGTTAAAGTAAGGCTATTGAAATCCACCAAGAAAAATAAAAAGACAGGTGGGTCTGAGGTAAAATAATACAAATGTAATTGAAAATATTAAGAATAAGAATTCAGACTGTTGACTGTTAAAGACATTACAATAAAAAATGGCTCAGGGAAGAGAGCAAGCATAAAACTAGACCCAAATTACTGATGTCATAAAGCAGCAAAATAACTAAAGTAACTTAGATGTGGTACATATATACAATGGAATATTGCTCAGCCATAAAAAAGAATGAAGTAATGTCATTTGCACCAACATGGATGAACCTAGAGATTATCATACTAAGTGAAGTAAGTCAGAGAGAGAAAGACAAATATCATATAATACCACTCATATGTGGAATCTAATTTTTTAAAAAAGATACAAATGAACCGATTTACAAGACAGAAATAGACTTACAGATATCGAAAACAAACTTATGGTTATTTACAACTTTGAGTGCTCAAAGTTGTAAATAACAAGCTTATGGTTACCAAAGGAAAAAGGTGGGGGGAGGAATAAATCAGGAGCTTGGGATGAACATACACATACTACTATATATAAGATAAATAACCAACAAGGACCTACTGTATAGCACAGGAAACTACTCAATATTCATATTGAGTATGAATATAGGTGATAACCTATATGAGAAAAGAATCTATAAAAGAATGAATATATGTATATGTTTATGTATAACTGAATCACTCTGCTGTACACCTGAAACTAACACAACATTGTAAATCAACTATACTCCAATAAAATTAAAATAAACAAATTAAATTTAAAAATTTAAAAATAAAGTAACTTTAAAATATACACAAAGAACAAGAGGGTATGATATATTCCTTACTAGATTATATAAAAGAGCAGAATTAATGTAA
The DNA here is from genome assembly GCF_963924675.1 of Phocoena phocoena. Lineage (NCBI taxonomy): Eukaryota > Metazoa > Chordata > Mammalia > Artiodactyla > Phocoenidae > Phocoena > Phocoena phocoena. The sequence continues at coordinate 40,753,129 of NC_089224.1, read as the reverse complement.
CATGGGTGGCCCTTAAAATACTACATACCATTTAGAGAACTTCAGAGAAAAAGCAGCATAACTAAAGAGATGAATCAAATAACTTAAGGGAAAGGACTAAAGGGGTTGAAGAATTTGGCTAAGGAACACAGAGTAGAGTTAAAATATTTTTCAGGGAAACAGCAATACAAGGATTTATTGAGCATTCATCTCTTATGGTTGATCCCCTAGCCAACTACTCACAAATATACATTCTATTCCATTTTCCTCTGATCTGTATACATTCATCATTTCTCTTTTCTTTTGTTTTCCTGCTATCTTCTGTGCTACCAACTTGATTCATACCCGTCAAACTCTACCCAAGTACCAAACTTTTTAAGTAACAAATCAATCCATCTAGATTCAGTATCTAGACAGCAAAATGAATCAATCACTATCTAAATTCATCACTAACACAGATGAATAAATGGAACAATTTATCAGAGAAAATATTTGTTTACATTATTTAATGAGGCATAGTTATAAACATGGGATAAAACCATAAAGGGAAAATATCTCACAACTAAACAGAACACCCAACACTCTTTAAATATTTTACTGACAAGGAGAAAATTTACAACTACAAAAGACTCAACCACTTTAAAATTAATATAGTTTCGGTATTTAAAAATGGGAGTGTACTACATAATAGAAAAGCTAAAATGCAATACCTGTATTTTTATTATCATCTGTAACAAACCTCAATGCTTGAAAGCTACAGAGATTCCCCTAAGCTAGATAAAGGAAAATATTTTATGTTTGTTTTTTGTTAAAATAAAAGTTTTAATTATCCAAAGTAAACAAACATAGAAGAATTATTAAATATTTTGAGTAATAAAAATTAAAAAGGACTTTTAAGTTATATTACATTTAAACCTTGATAGGGCCTATAATATTCCACTTGCAAATAATTCAACATATCAGAGTACTTTTAAGGCATAAAATGAAAGCATATCTAATGTTATGAGTGACTACATGCTTGTGAAACTTCTTGATAATGAGTTATTAAATTAAGCCAAGAGACAAACCCTAGTACATGGAATAATTAAGTACCTGTCTGAATTCCTGATACAGATGGCAAATTGAGCACACATATCTAATTCCTTTCCCTATCAAGAATCCACTGAAGTGACAGGAGAGATACTTAAAAATAATAGCATAAGAACTGTAAATTAGGACTTCCCTTGTGCCACAGTGGTTAAGAATCCACCTGTCGGGTTTCCCTGGTGGCGCAGTGGTTGAGAGTCCACCTGCTGATACAGGGGACACGGGTTCGTGCCCTGGTCCGGGAAGATCCCACATGCCGTGGAGCGGCTGGGCCCGTGAGCCACGGCTGCTAAGCCTGTGCGTCCAGAGCCTGTGCTCTGCAATGGGAGAGGCCACAACAGTGAGAGGCCCGCGTACCGCAAAAAAAAAAAAAAAAAAAAAAAAAAAGAATCCACCTGTCAATGCAGGGGACAAAGGTTTGAGCCCTGGTCCAGTGAGATCCCACATGCCGCGGAGCAACTAAGCCCGTGCACCACAATCACTGAGCCCGAGCTCTGGAGCTTGTGAGCCACAACTACTGAGCCCAAGTGCCACAACTACTGAAGACCATGTGCCTAGAGCCCGTGCTCTGCAACAAGAGAAGCCACCCAATGAGAAGCCCATGCACCGCAACGAAGAGTAGCCCATGCTTGCCGCAAACTAGAGAAAGCCTGCACACAGCAATGAAGACCAAACGCAGCCATAAACAAACAAATAAATAAATAAATTTATAAAAAAGAAAAAAACCTGTAAATTAACTGAGAATGAAAATAACAAACATCAGTCCTTTCTAAGTAAAATACAAAACGGAGAACCACAAAGGGAAAATATCAACAAACAAAGCTGAAAAAACGTAAGACTTCTGAGAAAGAAAATAGACTACAAATAAAATTACAAGACGGGGCAAACCTATAAGAAAATATTAGCAAAATACATTTTTTAACAGGACAAATGTAAGGACATATACAACGTCTGGGTATTGTTAGAAATAACTAAAAACATGGGCAAAGGATAGAAACGGGTTAAGCATTTCACAAAGTATGAAATACAAAGGATCAATAAACATAAAAAAATGATCAACATAATTTTTCATCAGGGAAATACAAATTAAAACATTAAGATATTACTTTTTACTCATTAGTAAAAAATAAGAATGTCAGCCATCTGGAGAAAAAAATAATAAACTGGCAAGATGCAAAAATGATCAAGACACATTGTTAAGTCAAAAAAGTAAGCTAAAGAGTAATAATCATACTATGTTAAAAATAACATAAGTAAGTTATTAATAGTGGTTTACTTCTGGGGAGGGGAGAAAAAGTAGAAGGGGAAGAGAAGAAATTGAGTTTTCCAATTTTGCTCTATGAACATATGTATTTCTTCAACCACTTCTAAGAATATAACCTTGTAGAAAGTTTAAAAAAGAAATTATAATATTAGATAAGAAAGGGTATCATCTAAAAAGAAATTTTGCTGGATTATTACAAAATGTAAGTAGGCAGGATAAAATTGACAGAAAAATAAAAGCAAAGCAAAATCACTGCCAAAGACACCACAGATAAGTGTAATTCTTTCTTAGAGTCTTGGAAGCAAGGAAGAGTTGGCTTTGGAACATACAGCAAGATAATCAAACTCATTCAGAAAAGTTGAGTCAACTGAACCCTTCCTTCCTTCCCTCCCCTTCCCTGACACAGGCCCAAGCACTCTATTGGGAGGCCTACCCCATTCACTTACACTAAAGAGATCTGGTAGAGAAATATAACTAAACATCTATTGAAGAAATCCAAACCAGCTACCAGAAAAACTACAATAAATGAAGAACCAAGATGAACAAAGGAGGACATAAAGAAAATTTAGGGTTCAGAAGATATTCTACTGGAGGAGAATGAGGGGTTGGGGTGTCTACTTAGTATCCTTATGGAGTTTGAAGTAGACAATGTAGCCATAAAACAAGCACAGGGTGCAATGAAAAAGGACCAGAGAACAAGAAATATTATAATTTACAATTACAGTTATCAAGAGCAAACATTCAATGGTGGTTGAAAGACAATGTTTAAAAAAAAAACCTTTCAAAATGTAGAAAATAAAAATATATTTAAAATATGCAATAAAAGTTAAGAGATGAGGATGAATGACTCACAAGTCCAACAACCTAATATAATTAATTCAACAAATATTGTTGAGCACCTACTATGTACAAGACACTGTTTTAAACACTGAGGAAACAGCAGTGAATTTTAAAAATTCCTTGGAGAGACACTATAAATAAATTAACATCAGGTGCTCCTATTCCTAGGAGAGACACTATAAATAAATTAACATCAGGTGCTATGAAAAAATAAATCAGGATAGAAGATAGTAGCAGAATGTTTTCATACAGAGTGATCACTGTGATTTGATACAGTAACAGTTGAGCAGAGACTTAAAGCAACAGAACAAGTCAGAAAGCAAGAAGAGAGGGAGTGAAGAGGGAAAACACTATGTATAAAATAGTTAACTAATGAAAACCTACTGTATAGCACTGGGAACTCTACTCAGTGCTCTGTGGTGACCTAAATGGGAAGGAAATCCAAAAAAGAGGGGATATATGTATACATATAGCTGATTCACTTCACTGTACAGCAGAAACTAACACAACATTGTAAAGCAACTATACCCCCCCCAAAATACAAATAAAGGAATAAGAGAAGAAAACTGATATGAAACAAAGAAGCCTTTCACACTGAAAGGGTCTGCCAAGAGCATCACACCTAAGACACATCCTGTGAAATATCAGAACTCAACGATAAAAAAAAAAATAGTTCTTAAAATTTCCGAGGAGGGAAAAAATAGATGTCCAAGAAAAGATAGCCTCAAGAAATCAAGAGCATTCTTATCAGCCACTGTGGACAATACATTCCAATGGCTACGGACATGCTCACAAAAAACAGGAGTAATGACACACTCTGTGTCTCGAGGACACAACACTGCTTCTAAATATTCTTGTTAAGAGATTGAACATGAATCTGATCAAGCCTCTATATCTAATTATCAATTTACAGAAAAATAATGTTAGAGAAAACACTGAGATGCAATCAGTAAATTTAAACTGAGCAACTCCGACAACCCAGCTTCTTCAAGAAATAAACTGCAAAGAGAGGGAGAAAGGGAGAGAAAGGGGAGTAGATTAAAAAGACTCAGTATCATCCAATTGCAATGTAGGGACCTTATTTGGATCCCGATTCTTACAAATATAGTTTTAAAAATACTATAAGACAATCAGAGAAGTTTGAACACTGAATATCTCAGGAATAAAATTGTATTATCACTGTTCTGTAACCCCTAATTAAATAATGGAACTAGACAATACTAAATAGCTATTAAAACTATTAGGCTGACAACACCTGACCCAATAGATCAATCTTATAACACAATACCCACCAATGAACAACTAGGTTTACATTTGAACACTTTCTGAATATTATCTGATGGTTTAAGAAATGCTACTTTTTAAGGTATTATGATTATGTTTAAAAACCCACCTCTTATCTTTAAGAGATATATTGATACGAAAATATATACAAATGAACTGAAAAGATGTAGGATTTGCTTTAAAATAACATAACGGGTAGGAAGCAGGTAGGAATATAGATGAAAAAAGATTAGACATAGGTGGATAATTGTTGAAGATGTAGCTGAGTACATGGGAATTAATATTCCTATTTTCTTTCCTATTTTTGCTTGAAAATTTCCCAAATAAAAAGGTTTTTTAAAGTTGATTTTTATTTAGAAACCTGTAACAACAGGTTTTAATACACACACACACACACACACACACACACACACACACAATGGAAAAGAAAATGAGAAAATCGAAATCCAGTTTTCCTATCAAGCAAACACAGAGTTGGTTATTAGAAGGGTTAAACTACTTTACTTTTTCTATTTTAATTAGTTTTTCTCATCTGATTTTAAGTTATTCACGTTCAGTGGTTATGCCATTTAGAACAACACATTTCACCATCCTTCCCTCTAGAATCTTAACTCTCCAAGGCCTCCGGCGTTATCAATCTGCTGGAATCTCATTAGTAACAAAGCGTATGATATATTGGACAGCAATGCTATGCCTCCATGGATTTCTTTTCTTAGACTACAGATAATTTTGGTTTAAAATTTTTTTAAGTTATGAAGAACACATTTTTAATGTATTCTAACTGTAGAAAGTCAGCTTGATAACTTTTAACATTTTTAGTGAGTTCCAGCCTTTTCAAGAAGCCAAAACTTTATTTTCTGAAAAAGAAACAAAACTGTTCTTTTAATATATAAGAATAATTTTTTCTGGATAAGCCTTCAATCTTCCTCTCAGCAAAACTAACAGATCTTGGCTATTTTTTTTCATGCAGTGTTTTAAACTGTTGATTTAACTTTAAGTGCATCATGTTAACATCATATTCAAAACTTAATCATGACATTAACCAACTATTACTCATAAAAAAGAAAATGCAAACAATTAAATACAGAAAAACTGTCTAGTATTCTACCAAACCCCTTGAACTATCCATTAAACTTCTGGATAAGTGATTGTCTGCTTGCCTATAAACCTAACTTTTAAGAAACACGAATCCAGAGATTAGTCCAAGAATCAACAAATATTCACTCAGTATCTATTTACGTATGTGCCGTAAAGGCCACAGAAGTAGGCCTTACAAAATGCCACAGGTAGTGTAGACTAAATATGTGTGGCAGGATTTAAGACACAGGTTTTGCCTTCATGGTGCTTGAGGATGCTTAAAATATGAACATCACACTTTAAAATGTTAAATTGTACAATATAAAGTATAATAGAATATCACAGTATACAAAGCAATAGTGAAAAGTCAAGGAGATCTTTACAGACATGTATTATTAAGTAGGTCTTAGAATCTAACAGGTGATATTGACAGGGGAGGAAACTCCAAGTGTGAGGGACAGAATGGACAAAGGCAAAGTATTAGATCTAAACTCAGTACAATATGTGAGCCTAACAGAATAAAACGCAGACGTGAGAATACAGAAAAGGGTAGTACCCAAAATTACTGCCTCTGAAGACATCACCATTCCAGGATAAAAAGCACAACAGGCTTTTACAATCGATCAGGTAAGTAAATATTTTGGGGTCACACTGGGGTACAATAACAGGCTAACACATGAGAGATTCCTGACTACCCTTCCTCTAGTAATCTGAAAGTAAACAGGAAGAACATATTTTTAAATGTCATTCATCATTTCTCCTATCATTTGATTAAACAGGCTTCTAGTATGAAAACATACAAACATACAAAACATAAAACATGGGGTTAAAAATGAAGACAGAGTAGCGTATTTACAAGCACTGCTGTTTAAAATCAGGCAACTGTTCTCCCCAAAGACTTGCTGGAACTTATGAATTTAAAAGGGCACCACACTCAAATATTCTCTGCTAGTAACATCTCAGTGCTCCACAACCTGCCCATCCAAGGAAGGCGTTCTTAAACTCACCATCTACCTCACAATATGCCACGTTTCCTGCGACACTGCTTTAGTTTGTCTAAATATAAATATAAGCTTACAAAGAGATACTAAAGACTGGATTCTAATTTTAGATAAGGTAAAAGTACCTTTTATATACTCAAGCAGAAAGCAGCCAGTCATTATCAGTATGCCAAAAAACTGGTAGTGCATTTCATAAAACATAGAAATCCTACCCTAAAACTAAAAACACTTTCATTAAAGAAGTAGGAAAAATAATGAAAACTGTCAGTTTCACCCTCATTCTTTCCATGAAAGAAAATATGTGGAAGTAGTGAAAGTCTTTGGAAAAAATAACTATGTCACCTTAGAGTATATGGTATGAAGGTGGAAAATGCAGTATAAAGTGTCCTGTATGTTTTCAGAATGGTTGGAAAAAAGATAATCTCATGAGGAAGGACAGTTGAAGAGTGTAGAAAGATGCTCAAAAATAAAACTCGGGCTTCCCTGGTGGTGCAGTGGTTGAGAGTCCGCCTGTCGATGCAGGGGACACGGGTTCGTGCCCCGGTCCAGGAAGATCCCACATGCCGTGGAGCGGCTGGGCCCGTGAGCCATGGCCGCTGAGCCTGTGCGTTCGGAGCTTGTGCTCCACAACGGGAGAGGCCACAACAGTTAGAGGCCCGCGTACCGCAAAAAATAAAAAAATAAAACTCTAACCAAACATTAATTAACCAAATGAGGAAATATCCAAAGAAATATAAGCTACAGAAGAATCTCTATGATGACCACATATTTCATAAAGGGCACATGATCAATGCTTAATATAAAAGACTGGTATGAATCTATACAAGCAATATAAACAAAGCTAAAGGCTAAGGGAAACAAACCAAAACATGGCTCAGTTTTGTTAAGACCAGAAAGAAAAACAAGCTTATAAGCAACTCACTCTTTGGGGTAGGTGGTAGAATATTAATAGGTAAATATAACTAATATTCTATTTCATTTCTATCTTCTTTTTAAGAACCTTGTACATACTGGACAGGACAGAATAGAAAAAAGGAATTCTTTTAGTCATCTATCCATCCACTTACTCATTCAAAAGAATATGAGTACCCGCTATAGACAAGCAGTGAAGACTTAAAGAATCCTAAGACACAATCCTTTAAGTACCTAAATTTAGGTACTCATAAATGCTTATTGAATTGAAAACAATTATTAAGTATTGGGCAGTGTTATAACAGAAGTAAATAAACAGGCAACTATGGACTTTAGTTAGTAATAATGTATTAATAGTGCCTCATCAATTTTAACAAATTTACCACACTAATGCAAGATGATAATATGGGAAACTGGGAGAAGCAGTGGTAAGTGGGTATACAGGAGCTCTGTACTTTCCACTCAATTTTTTGTAAACCTAATTTAAAGCTGTTCAAAAAAATTTTAAGTATTAGTTTTTAAAAATAAAAATAAAGCTTGTTAACTACAAGCTCAATATGTATCAACTATATGATGTGGCAACCAAAAGGGCTGATTAAATCATAGGCTAGGTGTGAGGTGTATAAAAAGTTCAGGAACTGTTAACAAAATTGATTTCAAGCCTAGTATTTACTACCTTTCTTTTGGTAGCAGCACTTCTATATAAGGAGGTACTTTTCCCAATGAACTGGATGAGAACATAGTGGCTGAAAAATGCAGAGGATCCAAACATCTGAGGAAGGTTGGAGTATGCAACCTCCAAAGTAGCTCCCCTAAGAGTGTGTCTAGGATCCTATGAAATGCATCACAAGATAGAATGTTTAAAATGAGTACAATTTAAAGAAACATGGAAATAAACATTTCTCTCAATATTGAAGCAAATTCAAAATTTCATTCTTGATAAAAAACACACAGAGCATTATACATCCAAAAACCTTATCAGTTTACTTTTTTTTTTTTAAATCCAGAAAAGTCTCACATTCAAATGCAACAGAGGGGCCTTCAAAAGGTACGGGAACAGTATGGGCTAATTTCCATATAAAATGTAATTTTTACCCTTTCATTCAACTACTACTCATAGAAAGAGACAAATTAAAAAGCAGGGAGGATCATGTTGGTGTCATTGTTGGTAATAACTTGTGAAAAAGCTCAAAGGAATGAGAAAAGAAATGTAAATTCTTATGCCACACCGATGGTTGCACCACAATCTCTTCTTACTTCACCAATTGCTGAACTGGATAACATTTCCCCAGAACAAGTTTTTTTAAATCTTTTAAAGAAGTTAACTCGTGTTGAAAAGCTGCATTCTGTGAATACTTATTTGTTAGAGCCAGTCAAGGAGATAATCAAGGGCAAGGAAGAAAGGAATTAGACTCAAACTTTGAAAACAAATCAGTAGTACACATGCTCCTCTGCTTCCAACTCCAGAACAGCCTCCTAACACTTTCTTTTCAGTTTCCCCTCAGCTCTCTAACACTCCTACCTGCAATTTTGGTTTTCAAAGGAAGAGGCAGCACAGAGCTCATCTACCAATCCAGACTTCTTCACGTAAAACTTTTGGCCTACAAATGCTACTTAATTAACTGATGATCTTCATTCTCTCTTCCTTTACAGTGCAATAAAAGTCTCTGATGACATTTTTCTCATTATCTTTTCAATTTTTTATAACTTGTACTTATTCCTTCATGGTTGTAAAGTTCTTTTCAGCAAAACTCAACCCCTTTGTAACTGCAAACTGATTTCTTCATTCTTTTTTATTCTAGTCCCTCTCCGTACTTACCTTCCCTTCTCCTAGTGCAGTACTACCTCAGAGCAACAACAGAAGCAGTAAGAACAAAAATTGAGTTTTTCCATTTCTCTCTCACCTTAAGGACTCAAACAGTCTCACACAATTTTACGTTTAATCTTTGCTAAATGGTGGAAAATATGTCATATAAAATTGAATTTTTTGAAGTAATAAATGAATACATTATGGCCACCATCAATCCTTTATAATAGTCTAAAAGAGTGGTCTCTCAACTTCATTATTTACATAAACCTATCAGTGAAAACATTTTTTAAGTACCTGTCCAACTACATATTTATTTACTTATAAATTAATACATAATTAATATGAACCATTACAATTACATACATGTAACTGAAAATTTTAAAAGGGAGAGGTTTAAATATATAAGTTTATATGTATTTATTTACTTTAGAAGCTCTAGTATTTTTATCTTGCATTCCCAGGGAGTGTGTATAATTACACCGTGGTGACCAGTGATCTGAAAGGCTGAAAGAAGCCCAAAGAAAATACCTATCTAAACTTTCATCACACGGTTTAACCAATGAAAACAATTTTCCCCTATTAAAGTCTACTTTTCAAATTCTTGAAGCTCTCAACAAGGTAATTCTTAAAGCTGTCTATAATTCATTAACTGTTTTATTTATTTATTTTTGGCTGTGTTGGGTCTTCGTTGCAGTGCACAGGCTTTCTCTAGTTGCTGTGAGCAGGGGCTACTCTTGTTGCAGCATGCAGGCTTCTCATTGCAGTGGCTTCTCCTGTTGCAAAGCACTGGCTCTAGGCACGCAGGCTCCAGTAGTTGTGGCACGCAGGCTCCAGTAGTTGTGGCACATGGGCTTAGTTGCTCTGTGGCATGTGGGATCTTCCGAGACCAGGGATCAAACCCGTGTGCCCTGCACTCTACCCCAGGATTCTTAACCACTGCGCCATCAGGGAAGTCCTATCATTCATTAACTCCTGAATTAGAAGGCCAAAATATAATTGCATGAGGCAACTACATTACTTTAAAAAAAGTGACAAGATTTGAGTCTAACCATAGCAAAAGTCGGTGCATTTTGTGTGTGTGTTTGCACATCTTTCTCTAATAGAAGAGAAGGAATAATTTTCACATGAGAAAGTTAATGTAAAAGATTCAGAGTAAAATGTAGTCAATGTCGTATTAATTTTAATCGTTCTATACACCATGTGGTTACATTACTTATTTTTATAACTGTATTCAAATGAATGCATCTTAAGGAACCATCATACAGCTTAAAGACTAAAAAATCAAGCATCTTTTTCTCTAACAGAAAAATGTAGAGATAGAAAAAATTGTATATCTCATTCTTCTTCCATTAAACAATTTAATAAAACAGTTACTAAGAAGCACTCTTCACAAGTGCAGACACTGCTCTAGGCCCTGTTCTTTAGAAAATCTGACAGAAAGGAACTTCAAGATCGAGGCCAAACATCCAAATATTTAAACATTGCGAGAATCTGCTCTACAACAGCAACACCAAGTGGCCATTTGTGCAACCTGTGTTCAAACACCTTCAGCAATAGGGATGAATGTATCTCAGAAGGCAGCCCAGTGCATTTTCTGATACATCTGATTATTTGAAATAAATAAATCGATCCAAACATGTTTAATGATAACCTTATCTACTGGCCCTGCTTTTATTCTCAAATTCTCAATACAGAACAAGCCTAGTCAGTCTTCTATTTAACAGCCCTTCAAATATTTTAAAGGGACTACTATAAACCTCAACTCTTCTCGTCAACCTAAATACACAATTTTTAACTTAGCTATTTAATTAATCATGTATAGTAAAAAAAAAATTTCTCATAACAATTTCCAAGAAGGAATGTAAACATAAGAGTTTAATTCTTGAAGTTACAAAGGAGAATAATTTGCAAAATTACACAAAGTTTACCCCAGTTGTAAACTTTAAAGCAAAAATTTTAATTGTTTTGTTTTTTTTTTTGCGGTACGCGGGCCTGTCACTGTTGTGGCCTCTTTCGTTGCGGAGCACAGGCTCCGGACGCGCAGGCTCAGCGGCCATGGCTCACGGGCCCAGCCGCTTCGCGGCATGTGGGATCTTCCCAGACTGGGACACGAACCCGTGTCCCCTGCATCGGCAGGCGGACTCTCAACCACTGCACCACCAGGGAAGCCCTAAATTGTTTTAATATTACTAAATGTCTTAACTTTATTTATTTATAGATAAATATATAGAAGAGAATTCATTAAGATTAGCAAAGATTTGTTTGATATTTTAAAAGTATTTTCTATGCATTAAATACCTTTGACAAACAGCAGTTTCATTTTTTTCTTAACTGTAGCACAAATGACTAATTTAGAAAATTTATATAAACCATTCTTATACAACTACCCTCCTGCTAAAAATGAATGACTTAGGACACTAATCCTAATCCTATTTTACTACAGGACCAATCAATCAACTAGTAGATTATATTTACATTTAAATAATGTTTGCACAGTGAAGGTGAAAGTTAGTGTACAATCTGATACCTTCAGCACAGCCAGTTTCATAAATAAATTTCCTATCGATAAGATAAATAATACCAGTACTAGACAAAGAAATGCCATTTTCAATTTACCTAATTCATAGTCACTGTTTCTCAGTATTATTTTAGAAACTGAAAAAACTGAAAATATAATTTAAATAACTTGTCAATATCATATACCATTAATAGGGCATATAAGATTTATTTTATCCTGAAAGAACAAAGGGAAAATTCAATGCTGCTTTATATTTTGGTCTACTGAGCAAAGGGTTACTTTAGTGCTAAGTAAGCTTCAATTAATTTTCTTAAATGGTCAAGTCATTAAATAAAATGACAACGCATTCACAAGGAGAATTATGCTGTTTTTATTGAGCTAATAACTGTGAGCAAAAATAGAAAGTTACAGATAATATTAAATCAATTTTGAAAGTTCTGCATATTAAAGACAGACAATATTAGTTCATTTAAAATGAAGGCAAGGGCTTCCCTGGTAGCGCAGTGGCTGAGAGTCCGCCTGCCAATGCAGGGGACACGGGTTCGTGCCCCGGTCCGGGAAGATCCCACATGCCGTGGAGCGGCTGGGCCCGTGAGCCATGGCCGCTGAGCCTGCGCATCCGGAGCCTGTGCTCCGCAACGGCAGAGGCCACAACAGTGAGAGGCCCGCGTACCGCAAAAAAATAATAATAATAAAAATAAATAAAGGCAATAATCTTTAGTGAGCCTGTCAGGATTTGTTTCCTGGGGTACCTCACCTTCTTGGTTAACTCCAAGCAAGTTAGTTACTATCTGGTTCAGATTTCAGCTATACTAATATTTGTCTGTAAAAAGTTCCATATAATTGAATCTTCTAAATAACTTACATTTATCCCATTATGCAACAAAATTTAAAATTTTAACCATTTCATAGGCATTTTTCTAAAAGACTTCACTTATTTCCCTGCTTTCTAAAAAGACCTGAAATTTAATTTAACCATTTTCTACAAATTTCGTTACAGTATGAACATGAACTGTCCTGCAAAATGGTAACTGCTGTGCTTGGATCTCCTGTTTCCTCTCCTCTGCTTGCTGTCACTTACTGATGACAGTGTGTTCTTGATGTTTCTGATGCTGAGGTGAGAACCCAAGAGTGTCTATAAAGGCTCCTGAGCATAAAAAACTAGGCTTTGTGATATCTGGTTACTGAGTTATTTTTCTCTCCTTCTTCACCTCCATCGCTAATTTTCCAATTACTGAAGTTACCATAAAAAATATATATATATCACAGCAAAACAGGCTGTTAGCACCAGGAAGGGAATTCTGAAGAGAGGTCCAGGTACCTGAACACAGGAGCAGAAAAACCCCTTCTCTTAGAGGGCAGCACTGGCTAATGTGCACAATGAGGTCTCCATTCCTTTTTCCCTGGGAACTGGAATCAACCTGCCCATTCTAGACCTTTCTATCCTTTATATGGCATTCTTTTTTTAAATTTATTTTTCAGGATTTTTTTTAACATCTTTATTGGAGTATAATTGCTTTACAATGTTGTGTTAGTTTCTGCTGCAAAACAAAGTGAATCAGCTGTACGTATACATACATATACGGTATTCTTCTCTCCACAGATAATTTAATAGCACAGTCTCCACGCCTTCTGCTCATTAAATGCAAAGAACAGAACAAAGGCAGAAACAATAGCAGTGCTGTCAAATTACACATGGGGCATAAGAGTTAAATGACCATGACTACATTATATGGAAACGATGTGTGCTTGGCATGTATTGATACACGACAAACAAATGTAAATAAAACTATGAATCTGACTTTCTGTCTATGGGGGTGCTGAGAAGGATAAGGGCACAAAGATGTAATTTTGTCTGGCACTAGAATTCTCAAAATCATCAGAAATATTTATAAACACCAGAGAACGTAAGTTAGAACTACAGAAAATCTAGATTTTTTTCTCACTACACATAAACTGAAGGAATCACAAAATTAATTAATCAACATTTTCCCTTTTTCTTTTTTTTTAAATACATATTTTGTTTTAAATTTATTTATTTTATTTATTTATTTTTGGATGCATTGAGTCTTCATTGCTGCACACGGGCCTTCTCTCGTTGCGGCGAGCAGGGGCTACTCTTCTTTGCCGTGTGCAGGCTTCTCATTATGGTGGCTTCTCTTGTTGCAGAGCACGGGCTCTAGGCACAGTGGGCTTCAGTAGTTGTGGCACAAGGGCTCAGTAGTTGTGGCCTGTGGGCTCTAGAGAGCAGGCTCAGTAGTTGCAGTGCACCGGCTTAGTGGCTCAGCAGCATGTGGGATCTTCCGGGACCAGGGATCGAACCCGTGTCCCCTGCACTGGCAGGTGGATTCTTAACTACTGTGCCACCAGGGAAGTCCCTCCCTTTCTTAATTAAGCATTAGTAGTACAGGCCAAGGCTTAAAAAAAGAAATTCTGCCTAAGTAAACTGATGACCTGTTTCTCTCTACCAAGTAAGTTCTTATGATTCAAGTTTTAGAGAAACTATTCTAAGCCATCAAAGACTAGTTGCCTACAAAATAACCAACATAACCGTCTTGGCTGCAACAGATTCTCACTGCTCTGAAGTAATTTTTATCAGAAAAATGGAAAAATGTGAGGTAATCTTTGACTAACTAGTAAAAATTTATTTTTACATTCAGTTTTCCCTACTAGGCATGAGAAAAAAACAACAACAAAAAAAGACATCTAAAAGATTAGCCCTATTCATCTACCTGGCTTGAATAAATAACAACTACCATTTTACTTCTGTTAGTTGGTAATGTCAAAAATGACTGATTTATAGAAAATAATATATGAGGAAGAAAGTAAACAAGGATAAAATATCTAGCAAAAAAAAAGACAGAAAAAAGCTACTCTATAAAACTTTTTTCCCCATATACAACCCAAAGATATCCAGTTAACATAGCTACAGTATCTTGGAGGTGAGAATATATAATAGATTACTGAATTAAAACTATTCAAAAATGACACCTTTCTGTTGGCATCTGTAACCATACAGCACTAAGACAGAACCACTCCAATGGCTAAAGGAGTCATGAAATAAAGGATGTATATCTTACTCTTGATCTTAGACTAAATAAACTATTTTGTTTCCCTATCTATAAAATGGGGGCAAACTGGAAGACTGTGAAAATTTATTATTGGTAAAATGCTTATAATTTTCAGGTAAAATGTTACAGAAAAAGTTAAGTACGTGATCCATACCTTGTTTTAATTCCAAACCTTCAGGTTGCTTGTTCTCTCTTAGGGATGAGGTAGAATCTATACAGATGTCTTGTCTGAGGAATGAAAATAAATAAAAACAATCTTTTAAACATTATTCAATGAAATAATATTTACTGCTGAGGTTCCTAGAATTAAGTTATACACTTGAGAAGACAGTGAATTCTTCTCAGCCCCCAGGGTACCATTCGGTACATTCTGGAAACTCAGAAACATGTATACAAGTGTCAGAAGCAGCGGCTATAAACTACCACCAATTTAAGTAGTGTGCTTTGTAAAATCAAGGAACAAACCTGGAATGAATACCGAGGTTAATTTTCTCTCCCTTCCAATACTCTGCAGGGTAGCTGATGGGAGAAGTCATAACTCACAGAAGAATCTAGTAATTTTTCAAGTTCAACTGTTAAATTTAATGGGCACTCTGGCATTCAAATTATTTTTGTTTGTTTGTTTTTGCTGTACGCGGGCCTCTCACTGTTGTGGCCTCTCCCGTCGCGGAGCACAGGTTCCGGACGCACAGGCTCAGCGGCCATGGCTCACGGGCCCAGCTGCTCCGCAGCATGTGGGATCCTCCCGAACTGGGGCATGAACCTGTGTCCCCTGCATCAGCAGGCGGACTCTCAACCACTGCGCCACCAGGGAAGCCTCAAATTATTTTATATTCATCTAATTTCATACCTCAAATGCTTTGGTGTCTACAGGATGTGGAAAATACATATCTTATTTGTAATATACATATGTAATCAAAGTAAATGGATTATGTATAAGATCATGCCATAAAAAAAGTTCTTGATTCACTATTTCTGCAAAAGAGCTATAAACTAAACTAATACTCTTTCTTAGAGAGCATTATACCATTATAATATTGATGTTACAAATACTTTACAGCAAAAGTCAAGACATTAATTATTGTAAATATTCAAAATAACTATTTTCTTTAAAATACATATCTATTACCTTCTGAGAATTTTTATACACACCCTAAGACTAACATACTAGAAATATCTAGGAAATTTGCGTATTCACAAAACTTTTTATATCCACTTAATAACAAATCCCTCAAATAACTAAAGGATAAAGACTTGTGATTATTTCTTTGAGAAGTTTACAATTTTCTTTCCAGTCAACACATTTGGCACTTATAAGTTTGTTCTGTATTAAAACTTTACTAATACAGTACAAACTCAAATAGAAACTATGAAAATATTTAACTTGGTACTATGACATCTTAGAGATTTATAATTGAGATAGCTCCATTTTTTATCCTTCTTTCTGTCTAATGTCGCCTACTCAGATTTTATTCTTTCACCAGAATGACTAGCAGATCCCAAGGAGGATATCAACAACACACCCTGGCAATCTAGGGGCAGATTAAATGCCAATATACCACATTAAAAGCTTTGCAAAGGGGACTTCCCTGGTGGCACAGTGGTTAAGAATCTGCCTATCAATGCAGGGGACAAGGGTTCAATCACTGGTCCAGGAAGATCCCACATGCCACGGAGCAACTAAGCCAGTGCACCACAACTACTGAGCCTGCGCTCTAGAGTCCACGAGCCACAACTACTGAAGCCTGCATGCCTAGAGCCCATGGCAAGAGAAGCCACTGCAACGAAGAGTAGCCCCTGCTCGCCACCACTAAAGAAAGCCCAAGCACAGCAATGACGACCCAATGAAGCCAAAAGAAAAGAAAAAAAAAAAAAGCTCTGCAAAGAATAAAGTTAAAATATGTCACCTCAAGCCTTACGTCAAATTAGACTTTACCTACTGGGAACATTAATCTATTTCTAAGTATATTCCTTTAGAGAAAATGTTTGTTTGCTCTAATACCTGAACGGCACTTATTTCTCTTCTAAACACATACACCTAACTTTTTCAAAAAATGACTTGAACAAAAACATAATGTAACATCACCATTAAAAGGACCATGGGCATATGCAATACCTAATAAAGACACAACATCACTCACGCAACATTATAGCTGAGAATGTATAATCTATATCATGAGGAATCATGAGACAAACCGCAAGCGGAAATGAGTAATGTTCTATTAAAAAGAGAGAGGGGAGTTCAAGTCAATGTTATAAAAGACAAAGAAAGGCTGTGGAAATATTCCAGGTTAAAGGAAGCTAAAGAGTCATGACAATTAAATGTTATAACTGACTTGAGACTGCTCAACTGGAGGGGAAAACATTATAAAGGATATTACTGAATCAAGTGACAAACTAAAATACTGATGGCAGATTGCATAAAAGTATCAATGTTAAATTTACTAAAGCTGAATTTACTGAAGTTAACAATGTATTGCGGTTATATGAAAAAGAATATCACTATTTTAGGAAAAATACAATGTAGTATTTAGAGGTAAAGTGTCATGATGTATATAACTTAGCCTCAAATGTTTCAGAAGAAAATATACAAGTATATAAAGAGAAGGTGTGCAAATGGGACTAAATGTTAATAATAGGTAAATCCAGGTAAAGGATATATGTATGTTTCTTGTACTATTCTTATTCCTGCAACATTTTAATAATTCTGAAATTATTTCCAAATAAAAATTTTAAATTAATAATAATGTAGTGAAATGCATAATTTTATGCATTATTTGATTTTCTCTGTGAAAGCTCCTTGAATCACCTTCAAATAAAACTGGACCCCTCTATAAAGACTATCTGCTGTCATAAACAAATTTTTTTATTGCCCAAAGTGAATGTTTATAATGTTCTGTTTTCTCTTACGTTGGATTTGATCAGGCTGTTGAAGAAAATCACCAAAAAGAACTTCAGACAGTAGAAGTAGTACACCACCTTGTGGCTGAAAAGTGAAAAGCTAGATGCTTTTACATCAGTATCATCTGAAGCTGAAAAAATGTTCCAGAAAATAGTTTGGAATTTTAATTTTTCCAAGACATAGATTTGCAACTAAAATTATCATACACATTCAGAGTTCCGTAATGCAATTTAAAGATTTTCACTAAAGAGCATAAAAGGCAAGATGGAAACAAAAAAGGAAATGTCTTAAAGTGTAAGAAAATTATGTCTCCTCCAACATAATAAAACATACTAAGTGTCAGAGTTAGGAAAACTAAAAGAATTCCAATTTATAGTTAAATTACATTTAAATATTTCTATCAAACGCTTTAAAACCATATAAGAATTTTATAACAACTGGAGAGAAGAGGTGAAGAGAAAAAAGGGGGGAGGGAAGGAACACACTAAAAATCTGGATTGGGTTAAGAATCTTGCAATGTTTTTTGTAGTCTTTTCCATTAAGAAAAAAAAAAAGACAGTTTTTATTTCCCCAATTCTCTTCTCCCATCTGCAATGCTCCTTAAAGCACCTTAATTTACAATCTTGGCCTTGAATTATAAAAGAGCCCTATATCTATCCTTGGGATTTAAGTTCTCAAACCAATATCAGTCCAACTTAGTTTCTTTTACTCCAAATACGGTTCTATGAGTGATACTTTCTTATAACTCCAATGAATTTGTTTTTTAAAATCAGAGTAATACACTGGGGAGATCTGTAGGACTTAATCAAGAACAACCACACATGTGAATTACTAAGGTTTAAAATATATTGCTAAACAGAAAAAAAAAAATCAATTTCTTGTCTAAAAGAAAAATACTGGGAAGAGACCTCAACAGAAGGATAAAGAGAGAACCAAACCAGAAGGATTCCTCCCACTTTGGAAAAAGTCAGCTAACAAAGAATCAGGCAAACTGGCCTAACGACAGATATACCCTTGGTTCTCTCCACTATCCTGGGAGTAAAACTAGAGGCTGAATGATGCCAGCTTATCATGTTATGAGATTTCTACTATTAAAAATAAGAGACAGGCAAAGAAACTAGAGTAGCCAAAACAATTGTGAAAAAGAATAACCAAGTTTAAGGATGGACACTATCACATTTCAAGAGTAAAAAGCTACAGTAACCAAGATAGTAATGGTATCAGAGAAAGGATAAACATCTGGATTAATAAAACAGAATAGAGTACAGAAACAGATCTAACACATATATGGTCAATAGTTTAAAACAACAACATAAATGTGTATCACAGTTCTGTAGGTCAGAAGTCTAGGAGGGGTCTCACTGGACTAAAATCAAAGTGTCCACAGGCTGCACTCTTTTCTGGAGACTCTAGGGGAGAATTCATTTCCTGCTCATTTGGATTGTTGGCATAAATTTGTTCCCTGAGATGGTAGGGCCAAAATCCCTGTTGCCTTGCTGCTTACCCAGCTTCCAGTCAAGGTCTTCTCATGTCACATCTCTCTGACCTACTCTTCTTCTGTCTTCCTCTTCCACTTTTAATAACTCAGTGTGATGAGACTGGGATAACCTGGATAATCCAGGATAATCTCCCCATCTCAAAGTCCTTAACCTTAACCAAATCTGCAAAGTCCCTTTTCTCAATATATAAAGTAACACATTCTTAAGTTCTGGAGATTAGAGAGTCATTTTTCTGCCTACTATATTACCTGAACTGGAGAATGGATAAGCAAACTGTTGTTCACCCACGCAATGGAGTATCAACTACTCAGCAAGGAAAAGGAAGGAACTACTTATATACACAGCAACATAAGTGAATCTCAAATGCATTATGCTAAGTGAAAGAAGCCTATATACTGTATTTATCTATATGACATTCTGGAAAAAGAAAAAGTGTGAGGACATAAATCAGGTTGTCAAGGGTTGGACACAGGAGAGGGAGTGGACTACAAAGAGCCATGGGGGAAATTCTGGGTATGATGGAACGGGTCTATATTGTGGCTGTGATGGTAGATAAATTTGTCCAAATCTGCATAACTATATAATAAAAAAAAAAAACCAAAACTAAATTACACTTTTATCTAAATTACACTTTTAATATTTTTGTATCTAAATTACACTGTTAATATTTTTTGAGTTGGGGTACCACAAAGCCTTAGAACAAGTTCAGAAAAATGAAATCACCTAGTGCTCAGATGTAACCCTCAAACACTATGGAATGGAGCAAAACAATCTTTCTCAAAGGGCCTTTCCAAACAGCAAATAAATTCACATCTCTAGTGTTTCCTCAGCAAGCTCATTCCTCAAGATAGCAAAATTTAACCCTTGTTTCCATTTCCTTTCCCCAAATAACATAATTCCAAAAATCAGTTACCATACTCCAGTTTCTCTGATCCATGATTCTCTAAGAATTCATTCTATAAATTGCCCCCCACAACTCCAAGTTTTTGTAAATAAGTCAATTCTCTAAATGGGGGCTCTAATCTATATAAAAGTGACTAAAAGGAATCACAGAGGTTCTCCTCTTTGTTCTATCCCTATATTCCTGCTTTCAAGCCTTTTCCAGTTTTAAAAATTGTATGAGATCACTTTATAAGTGCTTTATTTAAAGGTGCACAAGTAGGATGTGTAGATATCCTACTACTTTGAATGTGGCGTCCTATCTAAGCATTAAGTCGCAATACTGTCAATGATTAGTAGTACTTTCTGTGAAGGTTTTCTGAAAAACATATTCTGTTATTTCTGATAAAGTTATTATATAGAATAGTCTGCCTAAGTATTACAGCTAATTTAGAAGGACACAAGAACATAAGTGCCAAAAAGCACACAGTCAAGCCCTTTATAATACATATACTATGTCTAAAAGAATTTAGCATACAGAAGTAATGGCAATTTAACAAATTGATCTCATTTGTGAAAAAAATCCTTTTATGCTTTAAAATATGTATACAATAGTTTTCTCTGAATTTAAACTATGTTTGTAATAAATGAAAAAGTTAGACACTTGTAAGCAATAAATTTTTAAAAAGCAGTAACAGTAAAGAATAATAATTTTAAAAATCACAATGAATTCTTTTGCTTTGTTTAGGCTTTCATAAAAGGAATTTAGGGAAGGGAATCCCCAATACTCATCAATGTAAAGTGGAATTTTAAGAACAGTGATTGTGTGACTCAAAGTAAAAATTCGGTGATTCATAGTAAAAATTCTAGAGCAAATACAGCAACATTTTTTTCAATACATTTCAACAACTACTATTCTAAGCACTTTACAATCTTCTCCCATTTAATCATCATCACAATCCTATGAGTAGGTACTGATATTACCCGTATTCTCCAAACAAGGAAATTGAGGCCCAGAGAGGTTAACTAACTTGCCAAAGGTCAGAGAGATAGTAAGCTGTGGAATTCTGCTGCTAAAAGTGCAGGCAGTTTAACTCTAGAACCTTCATTCTTTACATTTATGCAGACTTTCTCCTACTTAAAGAAATAGTTCTCCAAGCGGTAATATTAAAAATTATATGTAGCCATCATCTATGTCTCAAAGTATCAGGTCAGTTTTCATTCAAAATTTGACCCCAAGACCTAATAGGAAAATACTTCTTTCTATTGGAAAAACTAAGATATGCTATTAAATCATCAAGACAGAATTATTATTTTACAGTGGAAAATTTCAATGAAAAGACAGACATGAGCAAATACAACTGGTAACCAAAACAAATTCCAAATGAATCAAAGATTTAAACATTTAAAAAAACCATAAAGTACTAAGAGAAAGTATGAAAAATACTTTTTATAATTTCAGAATAGAGAAGGACTTTTGTAAATATAAAACCCAGAAACCATAAAAAATTGATAAAATCAGACTACATAAACATGAAATATTTATGCATGTGCAAAAGAACAATAAAAGCCATAAAGTAAAAAAAAAAAAGCAACAATCAAAAAGAAAAAAAATTGCAACCCACATCACAAACAACGGATTAAAAAGACCAGAGGGGACTTCCCTGGTGGCGCAGTGGTTAAGAATCCTCCGGCCAATGCAGGGGACATGGATTCAATCCCTGGTTCAGGAAGATCCCACATGCAGTGAAGCAGCTAAGCCCATGTGCCACAACTACTGAGCCTGTGCTCTAGAGCCTGTGAGCCACAACTACTGAGCCTGCCCTCTAGAGCCCGCAAGCCACAACCACTGAGCCCGCATACCGCAACTACTGAGCCTGCATGCTACAACTACTGAAACCTGTGCGCCTAGAGCCCATGCTCTGCAACAAGAGAAGCCACAGCAAAGAGAAGCCTGTGCACCGCAATGAAGAGTAGCCTCTACTCACCGCAACTAGAGAAAGCTCGTGCACCCCAACAAAGACCCAATGCGCCCCAAACAAATAATAATAAAATAAATTAATTAAAAAAAAAAGACCACAGCCCTCTACCTACATACACACACAAGGTAAACAAAAATGACAAAGCTCACAGAAAAAGGAAATTCAAATAGCTTTGTAATATATGGAAAAACAGTCAATTTCACTCAGAGAATATAAATTAAAATTCCAATGAGATATCCTTTTTTACCTATCAGATGAACAAAGATCAAAATGTTAGATAACATCATATTAGCTAAAGTATATGAAAACATGTATTCCACATTTTGGGGGAGGGGTATAAATTGGTTTAAACTCTGAAAGTCAATTAGGCAGTATCTATTAAAATTTCAAATGCGCAAACATCTGATCCAACAATTAACTTATAGGGCTTTATATAATCACAGAAGAACAAGATGACTTACATACAGAGATACTCATATCATATGCAGTAACAGAAGACAGTAAACACTTAAATGTCCAGAAGAACAAGATTACTTATATACAGAGATACTCATCATATACAGTAACAGAAGACAGTAAACACTTAAATGTCTATAGATAGACTTTTGCTATATTCAACAATGGAATAGTATACAGGTGTGTGTGTGTGTGTGTGTGTGTGTGTGTATGAAGCCTTATATGCACTAGGTAGAACAAAATCCAAAAAAGTCATACTATTAAATGGAAAAAATTAAACAAAAAAGGGTATGGAACAGTTTGCACAGTATGCTACCATCTGCGTGACAAGAAAAACTATACATACACTTATACATTTGTAAATGTATACAATTTCTCTGGGAGGATACACAAGAAACTGGTTTACTGTGGTTGCCTACAAGAAGGGATTCAGAATGGGGAACAGAAAAAAGAGTGAGACTTATTTTCACTATATACTTTAAAAAACTTTATACTATGCTCATACATTTACCATTCAAATAAATAAGCTGTTAAATAACACACACAAGATACATGGCTATGTGGGAAAATGTCCTCATTTACTGAAAATTCAAACATAAATATGTAGAATCAACTTACAGTACTTCAAGAAAATAGATAAAATAAATATGGAAAACTGTAATAATTGTTAAGCCTAGGCAATAGTTATTTGGGGGTTTCATTATACTGTTCTCTCTACTTTTCTATACACTTGACAATTTTCGTAATAAAAAAATAAACACAAGAACAACCTAATACAGTGAAGTCCCTTTTGTCTAACTCAGACAAGATGGTATCACTTAACTGAAAAAAAAATATTTTATTAACACAGGGAAACACTTTTAAAAGTCACATATAGGAGGAGCTTCAAGATGGCGGAAGACTAAGACGCAGAGATCACCCTCCTCCCCACAAATACAAGGTAAATACATCTACATGTGGAACAACTTCTACAGAACACCTACTGCACACTGGCAGAAGACCTCAGACCTCCCAAAAGGCAAGAAACTCCCCACGTACCTGGGTAGGGCAAAAGGAAAAAGAAAAAAGAGAGACAAAAGAATAGGGACGGGACCTGCACCAGCAGGAGGGAGCTGTGAAGGAGGAAAGGTTTCCACACACTAGAAAGGCCCTTCATGGGTGGAGACTGCGGGTGGCGGAGGGGGGAAGCTTCCGAGCCACGGAGGAGAGCGCAGCAACAGGGGTGCGGGGGGCAAAGCGGGGAGATTCCCGTACAGAGGATCGGTGCCGATCGGCACTCACCATCCTGAGAGGCTTGTCTGCTCACCCGCCGGGGCGGGCGAGGCTGGGAGCTGAGGCTCGCGCTTGGAGAGCAGGGAGAGGACTGGGGTTGGAGGCGTGAACACAGCCTGAAGGGGGCCAATGCGCCACAGCTAGCGGGGAGGGAGTCCGGGAAAAGTCTGGAGCTGCTGAAGAGGCAAGAGACTTTTTCTGGCCTCTTTGTTTCCTGGTGCACAAGGAGAGGGGATTAAGAGCACCCCTTAAAGGAGCTCCAGAGACGGGCGCGAGCCGCAGCTATCAGCGCGGACCCCAGAGACGGGCATGGGACTCTAAGACTGCTGCTGCCGCCACCAAGAAGTGAGTGTGCAAGCAGAGGTTACTCTCCAGACCTCCCCTCCTGGGAGCCTGTGCAGCCCGCCACTGCCATGGTCCTGGGATCCAGAGACAACTTCCCCCGGGAGAACACACGGTGTGCCTCAGGCTGGTGCAATGTCACGACGGCCTCTGCTGCTGCAGGCTCGCCTTGCATCCGTACCCCTCCCTCCCCCAGGCCTGAGTGAGCCAGAGCTGCCAAATCAGCTGCTCCTTTAACCCCGTCCTGTGTGAGCGAAGAACAGATGCCCTCAGGCGACCTACATGCAGAGGCGGGGCCAAATTCAAAGCTGAGCCCCGGGAACTGTGAAAACAAAGAAGGGAAAGGGAAATTTCTCCCAGCAACCTCAGGAGCAGAGGATTCAATCTCCACAATCAACTTGATGTACCCTGAATCTGTGGAATACCTGAATAGACAACAAATCATCCCAAATTGAGGAGGTGGACTTTGGGAGCAAAGATATATATATATTTTTTTTTCCCTTTTTCTCCTTTTGTGAGTGTGTGTGCTTCTGTGTGTGATTTTGTCTGTATAGCTTTGCTTTTACCATTTGTCCTAGGGTTCTGTCTTTTTTTTGTGTGTGTTTGCCTTTTGTAACTTTGTAAAAAAATTTTTTAATAATTATTTTTTATTTTAATTACTTTATTTTACTTTATTTTTTAAATTCTATCTTTTCTTTCTATTTTTTCTCCCTTTTATTCTGAGCTGTGAGGATGAAAGGCCTTGGTGCTCAAGCCAGGCGTCAGGGCTGTGCCTCTGAGGTGGGAGACCCAAGTTCAGGACACTTGTCCACAAGAGACCTCCCAGCCACATGTAATATCAAATGGCGAAAATCTCCCAGAGATCTCCATCTCTACGCCAAGACTCAGCTTCACTCAACGACCAGCATGCTATAGTGCTGGACACCCTATGCGAAACAACAAGCAAGACAGGAACACAACCCCATCCATTAGCAGAGGGGTTGCCTAAAATCATAAGGTCACAGACACCCCAAAACACACCACTAGACGTGGACCTGCCCACCAGAAAGACAAGATCCAGCTTCAGCAACCAGGACACAGGCGCTAGTCCCCTCCACCAGAAAGCCTACACAACCCACTGAACCAACCTTAGCCACTTGGGACAGACACCAAAAACAATGGGAACTACAAACCTGCAGCCTGCAAAAAGGAGACCCCAAACACAGTAACTTAAGCAAAATGAAGACAGAAAAACACACAGCAGATGAAGGAGCTAGATAAAAACCCACCAGACATAACAAATGAAGAGGAAACAGGCAGTCTACCTGAAAAAGAATTCAGAATGATAGTAAAGATGATCAAAAATCTTGGAAATAGAAAAGAGAAAATACAAGAAACGTTTAACAAGGACCTAGAAGAACTAAAGAGCAAACAAACAATGATGAATAACACAATAAATGAAATTAAAAATTATCTAGAAATGATCAATAGCAGAATAACTGAGGCAGAAGAACGGATAAGTGACCTGGAAGATAAAATAGTGAAATAACTACTGCAGAGCAGAATAAAGAAAAAAGAATGAAAAGAATTGAGGACAGTCTCAGAGACCTCTGGGACAATATTAAACGCACCAACATGTGACTTACAGGGGTCCCAATAGAAGAAGACAAAAAGAAAGGGACTGAGAAAATATTTGAAGAGATTATAGTTGAAAACTTCCCTAATATGGGAAAGGAAATAGTTAATCAAGTCCAGGAAGCACAGAGGGTCCCATACAGGAAAAATCCAAGGAGAAACACGCCAAGACACATATTAATCAAACTATCACAAATTAAATACAAAGAAAACATATTAAAAGCAGCAAGGGA
This sequence comes from Phocoena phocoena, assembly GCF_963924675.1. Lineage (NCBI taxonomy): Eukaryota > Metazoa > Chordata > Mammalia > Artiodactyla > Phocoenidae > Phocoena > Phocoena phocoena. Next base: position 40,727,108 of record NC_089224.1, on the reverse strand, counting down.
AAAACAACAAATAACATACAAGGGATTCCCCATAAGGTTAACAGTTGATCTTTCAGCAGAAACTCTGCAAGCCAGAAGGGAGTGGCAGGACATATGTAAAGTAATGAAAGGGAAAAACCTACAACCAAGATTACTCTACCCAGCAAGGATCTCATTCAGATTTGATGGAGGAATTAAAACCTTTAGAGACAAGCAAAAGCTAAGAGAATTCAGCACCACCAAACCAGTTTGACAACAAATGCTAAAGGAACTTCTCTAGGCAGGAAACACAAGAGAAGGAAAAGATCTACAATAACAAACCAAAAACAATTAAGAAAATGGTAATAGGAACAAACATATCGATAATTACCTTGAGTGTAAATGGATTAAATGCTCCAACCAAAAGACACAGACTGGCTGAATGGATATAAAAATAAGACCAGTATATATGCTGTCTACAAGAGACCCACTTCAGACCTAGGGACACATACAGACTGAAAGTGAGGGGATGGAAAAAGATATTCCATGCAAATGGAAATCAAAAGAAAGCTGGAATAGCAATTCTCACATCGGACAAAATCGACTTTAAAATAAAGACTATTAGAAGAGACAAAGAAGGACAGTACATAATGATCAAGGGATCAATCCAAGAAGAAGATATAACAATTGTAAACATTATGCACCCAACATAGGAGCACCTCAATACATAAGGCAAATACTAACAGCCATAAAAGGGGAAATCGACAGAAACACAATCATAGTAGGCGACTTTAACACCTCACTTTCACCAATGGACAGATCATCCAAAATGAAAATACATAAATAAACACAAGCTATACACTAATGATGAAAAATCTGAAAGTGAAATTAAGAAAACATTCCCATTTACCATTGCAACAAAAAGAATAAAATATCTAGGAATAAACCTACCTAAGGAGACAAAAGACGTGTATGCAGAAAATTATAAGACACTGATGAAAGAAATTAAAGATGATACAAATAGATGGAGAGACATACCATGTTCTTGGATTGGAAGAATCAACATTGTGAAAATGACTCTACTACCCAAAGCAATCTACAGATTCAATGCAATCCCTATCCAACTACTGGCGTTTTTCACAGAACTAGAATAAAAAATTTCACAATTTGTATGGAAACACAAAAGACCCCGAATAGCCAAAGCAATCTTGAGAAAGAAAAACGGAGCTGGAGGACAGGTTCCCTGACTCACACTATACTACAAGGCTACAGTAATCAAGACAGTATGGTACTGGCACAAAAACAGAAATAGGATAGAAAGCCCAGAGATCAACCCATGCACATATGGGCACCTTATGTTTGATAAAGGAGGCAAGAATATACAGTGGAGAAAAGAAAGCCTCTTCAGTAAGTGATGCTGGGAAAACTGGACAGCTACATGTATAAGTATGAAATTAGAACACTCCCTAACACCATACACAAAAATAAACTCAAAATGGATTAAAGACCTAAATGTAAGGCCAGACACTATCAAAGTCCTAGAGAAAAACATAGGCAGAACACTCTATGACATAAATCACAGCAAGATCCTTTTTGACCCACCTCCTAGAGAAATGGAAATAAAAACAAAAATAAACAAATGGCACCTAATGAAACTTCAAAGCTTTTGCACAGCAAAGGAAACCATAAACAAGACAAAAAGAGAACCCTCAGAATGGGAGAAAATATTTGCAAATGAAGCAACTGACAAAGGATTAATCTCCAAAATTTACAAGCAGCTCTTGCAGCTCAATATCAGAAAAACAAAAACCCAATCCAAAAATGGGCAGAAGACCTAAATACACATTTCTCCAAAGAAGATATACAGATTGCCAACAAACACATGAAAGAATGCTCAACATCATTAATCATTAGAGAAATGCAAATCAAAACTACAATGAGATATCATCTCACACCAGTCAGGATGGCCATCGTCAAAAAATCTAGAAACAATAAGTGCTGGAGAGGGTGTGGAGAAAAGAGAACCCTCTTGCACTGTTGGTGGGAATGTAAATTGATACAGCCACTATGGAGAACAGTATGGAGGTTCCTTAAAAAACTAAAAACAGAACTTCTATACGACCCAGCAATCCCACTACTGGGCATATACCCTGAGAAAACAATAATTCAAAGAGAGTCATGTACCAAAATGTTCACTGCAGCTCTATTTACAATAGCCAGGACATGGAAGCAACCTAAGTGTCATCAACAGATGAATGGATAAAGAAGATGTGGCACATATATACACTGGAGTATTACTCAGCCATAAAGAGAAACGAAATTGAGTTATTTGTAATGAGGTGGATGGACCTAGAGTCTGTCATACAGAGTGAAGTAAGTCAGAAAGAGAAAAAAAATACCATATCCTAACACGTATATATGGAATCTTAGGGGGAAAAAAAATGGTCATGAAGAACCTAGGGGCAAGGTGGGAATAAAGACAGAGACCTATTACAGAATGGACTTGAGGATATGGGGAGGGGGAACGGTAAGCTGTGACAGAGTGAGAGAGTGGCATGGACATATATACACTGCCAAATGTAAAACAGATAGCTAGTGGGAAGCAGCCGCATAGCACAGGGAGAAAAGCTCGGTGCTTTGTGACCACCTAGAGGGGTGGGATAGGGAGGGTGGGAGGGAGGGAGCCGCAAAAGAGAAGAGGTATGGGGATATATGTATATGTATAACTGATTCAGTTTGTTATAAAGCAGAGAGTAACACACCATTGTAAAGCAATTATACTCCAATAAAGATGTTAAAAAAGAAAAAGAAAAAATGTTACATATATAATTTAAGCTTTTTAGGTTAACATAAAACAGAAATGTATCTTCATTCATCAGCCTTTGGATATGAAGCCTTATCTTTGATATGAATCCATGGAAAAGAGTTCAGTCTCATCCTACTCATATAAGCCATTGACTACATCTCTACTTTTGGCTTATTTAAAGCACAAAAATCTGAGTGCAGAAAATAACCCTCTTTATTTATACAGTGCTGCCCAAACTTTTACTTTTGTTATCCCACAACTAAGAACAACTGCAGTTTGAGTTTTTCCAAAGCATTCAGCGTGATCAAATAATCTTTTTATACTGATATTTCACCTGTTTTTTCATATAACTATATTGTAAAACTACAGTAACTGCACTGGAAACAAATACAAGTGACTTTTGGTAAGCAAAAACTTCAAATGGTGGGAGAAGTGCACCAGCGTATTAAAGAATAATCATTAACAACCAGTTTAGTGCACTTAACATCAGTGAATTTATTTTTCAAGTGAAATGGAAAAGACAGTTAATACAAAGAATCAGATAAGTGATTAAGAAAATCTTACATTTTTTTAAAAAGTCATAAGTGAAGAGCAGAAAAAAGGAAAACTACCTGCTTACATCTAATCCAGTGCTTGAGCAGCAAGCTGAGGCATTAAAACGACTGATGGGAAAACAACAACAGACACAGTTTAAAAATCAGCTTTCTGTAACACAAAGAAAGATTTTTTGTGTGTGTAGACAGTTACAAAACCAGAAAATCCTTCCCAAGACCCTCAAAATTCCCCAATGGAAAACACAGTTGCAATTCAAATGAAGAGCCTATCTAAGACCTCTGAGAAGCTCAGGCCCTCCCATTTCAAGGAATGTTCTAAAGATTCTAGAGGTGCCTATCTGCTAAATATTTAAAAAGAACTGGGTCAATATCTGCTTCAAAGTTATCAAGTTGAAAGCAGGGGGTTTAAAATAATATGGGAGGAAACATAGTGGGTGATAGGTATTCAAGCGTTCATCGTACACTGAAATTTTTCATAATAGAGTTAAAACAAACAAATAACTGTTACAAAACCACCTCATACATTCCAGAGTGGGTTATGTGAGTTAGATCAATCACAGGTCAATTTGTGAAGGTATTATTCCTAATAAGCCCAGGTCTAGGGTCTACCTGAGGCCTATTTTTGTATCTACTGATAAAAATGTTTACTTAATTATGTACTGTAGATTTATGCTGCCCATTAATTCAATGCTCCGGAACACTGTAAATTTTATTCAAATGCTTTATTCCTTTGAAGCTTAATAATAGCAGTTTATGAAGGACTCTTTCATTCCCAACAAGTTTAGTTTTATTGACACTTACTGAGAATTCAGCATTTGGCTTAGTACTATTGCCCCTTTGAAAGTTACTTATACATACATAATCCAGGGAGTGCGTTGCCTGAATTGGAACAAAATCCAACTCAATACTCTAATGCCAGCTGAGCTGAACCCACAAGACAGCTATAACTCATCAAAAAGGACATGAATGCTTCTCCCTTACTAAAAACAAAACTAACGCTTTTTATTCAACTAACAAATGGCATCACAGTTCTACCACATGTCACTATAAGGGTTGTTGTCCAAATTATATGTATTACCTAAAAGCTCTAAGGCCTGTTCAGGAGTATCTTACTTTTTCAGAAAGTTAATCACCCAAAACTAGAATTTGATAATAACTAATTTAGAACACGCCCATCCTCTGCTAAGAAGCAGTGACTAGGATCAATAGTTCCAGAACACTCCTATAGAATCTACTTTGCAGTACACCTTAGTTTGAGAATCTCGATTTTTAAATTTCTTTGCCTTCTAGAACTAGGATATTATCTCATCACTGCTTATTATCCATAGAGAAATACAACTTCATTTCCACTGACATCTCCCTCAATATCATTCACTAAAAGCATATTAATTTAAAATTCATAAAGGTATTTATTAAATCAATTCTAAAACATTGTTAAGATTTCCCTAAAGTGTTTGTATTTTTATTCTTTTTATATAAAAACTCAATCCTGATTATTTTATTGCACTATTCAAGACTTAAATTTCATTACAAACATATTCTTTAGGGTGTAATCATCTCACATTATAGGCCAAGCTAATACCTGTTCTCATTTTTAGTGTTACTTTAGCTATAATAAAGCTTCTTTTCCAAATGAAGACAGCACTCTGATTCCAGGCATATTACCTTATTTACTTAAAATTGTTGTTCTTGTTAAGCAACTTGTAATCTGTAACATGTGCAAATCTTGTCACAATATCTAAGTTTTAAAACACTGCAAAATTGTAAATGCTAAAATTTTTAGACTATCTCAGTACAATAAAAGTTGCTCATTTACTTACCTAAGGTGAAGTAAAGTGACAGACAAACCCATCCCTCACCTTTTTGAAAATGAAGGTATTTAGAAACTACGAATGTTCTATCTTCATAGTTCCTGCATCTCATTCCGATTAAAATTGTTATAAGTTAACACTCACTAATTTCAAGTTTCAAAGTAGTACACTGTCAAAAATTTCTTATAACTACTACTTTCTTTTTCCTTGGGGTTGTAAAAAAGAACTAGTGTAAAGTAAGTAAGAGTAAGCAATCAAAATTTTAAAAAGCAGTAGATAGAGATCAAGAGAGCTTGGGGGAAAAAACATGTATTTGAAAGCTGACCTTAGAAGATAAATATAACTTAAAAATATAAAGCTAACAATGTGAGGAGATCATATAAAACTGAAAATATAAATTTAGATTTTTTTCCCTTGTGCATAAACATTTGTGTGTACTTCTGTATTTTCAAACTTTTAATGGTTTACGAGAAAATTAATTTACATAGGGCATATTAAATACCATATACATACACATACGCATACATATACCTCATACAGAAAGTTGTCGCTTTACAGCTTCTTAGATAATCTAAGAAGCTATTAATGTTATGTCCTTTCCCATAAACACCACAATAAAAGCACACAGGTTGCCGTTAAAAGAAAATATCAAAATTTTCATGTGTCTTTAATACCATAGACTGCTTTATCTAGACCTATTTAAAATTCTTTTTGTTTATCAAAATTGGGATAGGGCTTCCCTGGTGGTGCAGTGGTTGAGAGTCCGCCTGCCAATGCAGGGGATACGGGTTCGTACCCCGGTCTCGGAAGATCCCACATGCCGCGGAGCGGCTGGGCCCGTGAGCCATGGCCGCTGAGCCTGCGCGTCCGGAGCCTGTTGCTCCGCAACGGGAGAGGCCACAGCAGTGAGAGGTCCGCTTAACGCAAAACAAACAAACAAAAAAATTGGGATAAAAAGGTAAAGGTGTATGTCTCAGTTGATAAGACTGACAAACTGACAGAACTGGTTCCAAGGCAAACCTCTGGCCTTTATTGTATTTTCCCTTGAATCAGAGTTTCACTTTCTAGACATTCTGTACATTAAGCATATAGGCAAATGAAGTACTATGTGACAAAGGGAAACATATATATGCCACTCAAAAAGAGAGTACCTACACTCAGCTCCAAATTTTTTTTGCCCTCTCAGGAGAGGTTGCTTGATCTGATTTTCAAGCAAGTCAGAAATCCAAACTTTGGTGTGTTATCACTTCATTTTTAAATGTTGGAACTATTTGAAAATTTTTTAAATATTTAAATTGAGCAAAACATCTCTATGGTTACAGGCAACAATCTAAAACTCTGGCTTATGTCTAGGTTTTAATCAAGTACCTTGCATAGTTTTCTATTGCCACTGTAACAAAAATCACCACAAATTTAGTGGCTTAAAACAATGTGAATTTATTATCTTACAGTTCTGGAGGTCAGAAATCCCAAATTAGTCTTACGACACTAGAATCAAGGTGTAGGTAGTGCTACATTTCTTCTGCAGAATCCATTTCCTTGTCTTTTCCAGCTTCTGAAAGATCACCTGCATTCCTTAGCTTGTGGCTCCTTTTTCCATCTTCAAAGTACATCACTCCAATCTCTGCTTCCATCATCCCATCTCTTTTAGCTGCCTTTGACCAGTTAATTACTCCCTACCACCAATGTTGCGGGCGTGTGGGGGGGGGGGCGGGGTTGTTTTTTGTTTTTTTGGTCTAAATGCATTTGCTAGAACCTCCAAGAAACATTGAAAATGAATGATCCTGTCTGATTCGTCATTTTAATTCACCAAGTGGGTAGTTAAGCTTGGTCAAATGGTCATTATCATATCTGAATAGTTTTCTACTATATCTTTTTTACCTACAGCTTATATTAGAAATGACTGATGAATATTAGCAAAGGCCTTTTTAGCATCTACTTATCTGACCATGTAATTTTTCTCTTTTAATTTGATGAAATGACTTATGCTAATAGACTTTCTAATGAAGTCTCCTGTAAATTCCTAGAGTAAATCCTACTTGGTCAGTAGCATAATTACCCACTGATACACTGCTGGATTCGATATGCTAATGTTGTACTTACAATTTTTACATCTATATTCACAAGTGAGAAGGCCTATAATCCCCTGAACACTTTTTTGGTACTATTTATGAAATTTGGGATATTAAAGCTATGCAGAAATCATAAAGTAAACTGAAGATCTTTTCATCTTTTTCTTGGGCTTGGACTAATTTAAATAACACAGGTGTAATCTGTTTGAAAATAGTAACAGATGGCATGCATTATTGAATGTTTTGTTAGCTGTAAACACATTAAATACATTACATCATGCAAATAATAATTCAGTTGTGAATTCACCTTGTCTTTTTCAACAGATCTCTATTCACCTTTCTAATTTCTTCTTTGTTAATCTCTTCAAGTTTTCCACTTTTGGGAGAAGTTAATTTGGTTAATTTGTATTTTGATAGAATACCATACATTTGCTCGCTTCAAGTTTGTTTATACAATCAATGCTGCATGTGGATTCTCATTATTCTTTTAAACTCATACATGCCTATGATTCTGTCTCCTCTTTTCTCACTAATCTCAATTTTAATTGCTCTCTACCTATTTCCTTAATCAGACCGAAGAAGAGTTTATCTTATTTTCTTGTCTTTACAAAAATCAAGTTAATAAATTTAAATTATCCTTTTGTTTTCTGTTTCTTAGTTTTAATGTTTACCTTTGTTGTTTCATTTTTCCAACTTTCTTTTGGTTTATTTTGTTATTTTAAAAATTCCTTTAAGATGTGAACTAAGTTCCTGGGCTAGTCATTAAGCTTTTCTCTCTCATATCTAAATCTTCTCTTTAAATTTAGCTTTGAAATACTAACAATCAAACAGAACACATGAATTCCAACTGGATCCTGGATCAGAATCAATCAATTAATTAATTAAAATAAATAAGTAAACTATAAATTTTTTTTAGTAATTGGGGGAATTTTACATGGGCAATATATTAGATGATATTATTTGAATTACTGTTTATTTCTGAAAAGTGATGATGGCATTGTGGCTGTAAAACTCTCCTTATTTTTAGGAAGTGCACACTTAATTGTTTAAGCATGAAATGTTATGACATCTGTAACTTATTTTTTAATAGGTTATGAGCCGAACTGTTTCCCCACAAAGAATTCATATGTGAAACCCTAACCCCAGTGCCTAAGAATGTTGACTGTTTTGGAGATAGGGCCTTTATAAAGCTAATTAACTTAAAATAAGGCCATTATGGTAGGTGCTAATCCAATCTGACTAGTGTCCTTATAAGGGGAGATTAAGACACAGGGAGAGACACCAGGGGGACACACACAGAGAAAGACAACCAAGTGAAAAGGCAGCAAGAGGGTGGCCATCTGCAAGCCAAGGAGAGAGGCCTCAGAGAAAACAACCCTGCCAGTACCCTGATCTGGACTTTCAGCCTCCAGAACTGTGAGAAAATAAATTTCTGTTGTTTAAGCCAGGCAGTCTGTGGTATTCTGCTATGGCAGCTCTAGCAGCCTAATACAAATGGCTCTTGGGGAAAAAGGATAAATATAAGGAGAGAGCAAAAGCAAAAATGGCAAGATGTTAATGTTGCTGAATCTAGGTAGAGGGTATATGGATGTTCATTACATCATTCTTTCAACTTTTATATAAGTTTGAAGTTTTCCAAAATAAAATGTTTGGGGAAAAAAATTTCACTGGGAAATATATACACACACACGTACATGTAAGTTTGTATTTGTTTGTTAAAGCTGCCATAACAAAATACCAAAGGCTGGCTGGCTTAAATGACAAAAATGTGTTTCTCACAGTTCCGCAAGCTAGAAGTCAAAGATCAAGATGTCTGCAGGTTTGGTTTCTTCTGAGGCTTGCAGATGGCTGCCTTCTGGCTGTGTCCTCACATGGCTCTTCTCTGTGTGTGCCCAGCCCTGGAGTCTTTCAGTGTACTCAAATTTTCTTTTCTTATAAGGACACCAATCAGATTGGATTAACTTAATCACCTCTTTTTTTAAAAAAGATTTATTTATTATTATTTATTTAATATATATAAATATATAATAAATTTATTTTTATTATTATTTATATATTAAATATGTATTATTTATTTGTTTTGTTTATTTATTTTATTTTTATTTTTGGCTGCGTCAGGTCTTAGTTGCAGCACTCGGGCTCTTCGTTGCAGTGCGTGGGCTTCTCTCTAGTTGTGTGCAGGTTTTCTCTTCTCTAGCTGTGGTGCACAGGCTCTAGGGCACATGGGCTCTGTAGTCTGAGGCATGCGGGCTCTAGTTGAGGCGTGCAAGCTCAGTAGTTGTGGTGCATGGGCTTAGCTGCCCCATGGCATGTGGAATCCTAGTTCCCTGACCAGGGACTGAACCCACATCCCCTGAATTGTAAGGTGGATTCTTTACCACTGAACCACTAGGGAAGTCCCATTTACCTCTTTAAAGACCTTATCTCCAAATGAGATTACATTCAGAGGTGGTAGGGGTTAGGGATTTTCACATATGAATTTTGAAGGGACATAACTCAGCCCATAACCAGGTGTTTTCTCGTTATCCTTGCCCTTACAGTATTAAGTCTTTAAATCAAAAATTTTAATTCTATCATTTCTTCAATACTTTTCTAGCTATTTGTTTCTCTTTCTATAATTTCTAGTATGTTCAGGATAGGTCTAAAATTGTCTTCCAGGTAGCCATGAGTTAAACATAAGGATTTATACTTTTTGTGTGTGGTTTTTATTATTCTGTATTTATTTATTCAACTTGATTTCTTAGGAAAATGATGTAGCCCCCAGTCATAGCTAACCTCTTTATCAGTTTGTCTACTAAGTTTAGGAATTCAGAATTTATTTTTAGTTCCTAAAACTACATTTGTGGGGACTTTTCTGGTGGCACAGTGGCTAAGAGTCCACCTGACAATGCAGGGGACACAGGTTCGAGCCCCGGTCCGGGAAGATCCCACATGCCGCGGAACAACTAAGCCTGCATGCCACAACTACTGAGCCTGTGCTCTAGAGCCCACTAGCCACAACTACTGAGCCCACGTGACACAACTAATGAGCCTGTGCTCTAGAGCCCAAGCCACAACTACTGAGCCCACGTGCCACAACTAATGAAGCCCGCACACCTGGAGCCCATGCTCTGCAACAAGAGAAGCCACCAGCCCCCACTCGCTGCAACTAGAGAGAGCCTGTGTGCAGCAACAAAGACCCAACGCAGCCAAAGATAAAAAGATAAATAAATAAATTTATTTTAAAAAAAAACTACACTTGTGCTCTAATTGTACTTCTTTGAGAGTTTTCATTATTTTGTTAAAGTTTTCTTTCCTATAGTCTATTAATTCTGTGTTCCACAGAAGCTACCTATTCAACTTATTCAGCTTCATTTTCCTCTCTCAAATTACTGAATTCCTTTCATTGGTCTCTGCCTACTCGTAACTGTTCCCTCAGCATCTGGACAGCTCAGACTACTGTTATTTATTAGAGAGTAAAAAAACAGCAGGTAATAAAAAACATGGAAATTTTCAGCACCAAGGACCAAACATGTTAACTAACTTAGCCCTCTGTTGAAGCACTGGAACGAGGTTTTTATAAGTCTGTCCACCAGGTTCAGTTCTCTTCTAGAGATTAACAGGACTGAATTGTCCCTTTAAGCACAAAGCACATAGCAAATGTCAGGAACATGCACTAAAGCCAGCATCTTCTCACATTAACTCCCTGTCCCACCTTCATTGTTTCACACTGCAGTATATCTCCCCATTCATAACTAAGATTATTAATAATAAAATAGTAAACAATAACAAGTCACATTAGCTCATTTAAGCCCAATAATCCTATTGAAGCAAGGATTACCTACATTTTACAAATGTATAAAGTGATTTTAGGGAAGGTTAAGTGTCTTAAAGCCAGGTCCATTAACATGAATGCTTATATAATCTCTTCAGAACTAACATTCCTCCTACTTCCACGTTCATTTGTGTGACCTCAGGCACACAAATCTTTCTGGGCCTTATCTTTCCATCTGTAAAATGATGATGCTAATACCACCTACCTCACAAGGTTGTTGTACAAACCCAATGAGTGAATGAAGGCATATAAAGTGATTAGAACAGTGTCTGGCATACAACACTTACTGGCTCAGTAAGTGTTAGCTTTAATATTATTATTTATCTGGCATCTTTAGCTTATTTGGCATCTTCTAGCTTAGTATTATTATTTATTTGGCATCTTGTAGCTTTTTTTTTAAAGCCTATATTCTCAAATAACTCAAAAGAATCCCAATGATCTGGCACTTATCAGATCCACAAGTGGCTATATGACAGTTTTGGATAATATTTGTGATTGCTTAACCTGCTCATTGCAGCATTTAAAAGCTAACATGATCTGTCTTACAGTAACACTGTAAAAGTGGGTTCTTTGCAATAGTCACTTTGAATCTAATCACCATTTTTTTCATTAGAAAAGTTCAGAAGTCAAATACTGTATTTTGTTGTAATTTTTTTTTAAGGGAATTAAGTTTCTAATCTGATTGGCTATCCATCAAATGGCTTCTAACAGTAGAAAAGGTAGCATTAATGTTCAAGTGTGAACAATAATGGACTTAAACTTGACACCTCAAAAACTGGGAAAAATAAGCAGAGGCAAACAAAGAGGCAAAACATTTGCCTTAAATAAAGGCAAACAAATGTAATCAAGCAGAAGTTGATGCTCTGTAAGAAACATCAAGAAGCAAGACGGTTAATTTAGATAATTTAAGAAACTAAGGACTTCCCTGGTGACGCAGTGGTTAAGAATCTGCCTGCCAATGCAGGGGACATGGGTTTGATCCCTGATCCAGGAAGATCCCACATGCTGCAGAGCAATTAAGCCCGTCATGCGCCACAACTACTGAGCCTGCGCTCTAGAGCCCGCGAGCCACAACTACTGAGCCCATGTGCCACATCTACTGAAGCCCGTGCGCCTAGAGCCCCTGCTCTACAACAACAGAAGCCACTGCAAAGAGAAGCCCACACACCGCAACAAAGAGTAGCCCCTGCTCACTGCATCTAGAGAAAGCTTGTGCACAGCAACAAAGACCCAACGCAGCCAAAAATAAATGAATAAATAAATAAATAAAAATTAAAAAAAGAAACTAAAAAGTACTAAAAAGTGACAAGCCTTGTAAATGGTTAAACTATCTGAACTAGATTAGCATACTACATAGACAATTTAAAGCTAAGTATTTTGGGGCTTCCCTGGTGGCGCTCGTGGTTGAGAACCTGCCTGCCAATGCAGGGAACACAGGTTCGAGCCCTGGTCTGGGAAGATCCCACATGCCGCGGAGCAACTGGGCCCGTGAGCCACAACTACTGAGCCTGCACGTCTGGAGCCTGTGCTCCGCAACAAGAGAGGCCGAGACAGTGAAAGGCCCATGCACCGCGCACCGCGATAAAGAGTGGACCCCGCTCGCCGCAACTAGAGAAAGCCCTCACACAGAAACGACGACCCAACACTGCCAAAAATAAATAAATAAATTTATAAAAAAAAAAAAAAAAAAACCTAAGTATTTTGACGGAAAATCAATAGCAAGACTTTTTAGAAATGTGTACATTTTCTACTCTGTGGGTAAGTATAAATCATCCTGTGACACTCCTAGGCAAGACGTATGTGATGACCAAAAATCTACTGATTATGAGGTAACCAAGATACAACGATTTCTTCAATGCTTCAGTATAAGTAGATTATTTGATGCCCTCTACAGTTATAACATGAAATTAAATTATCTTTTTTCAGTGATACTTACCCAATAGCATTGTATTAGAAATGAAAATATACTCAAGGTTTCAGGTTAAATCTGTGCTACTTATTTATGCTACTGCCTCTGGTTATCTGTTTTTATTTGTGCTCCTGCCTATAGCCAAAGTCTGCAAACAGAGATACAAGTCAGTCTTTGGCAACTACCAAAAAAAAAATTGTTTTAGTCAAAAATCATCAATAGATGATAAAATCAGTGGGTGAAAGTTTGATGAGCCCATGGCAGAGCAGAATAATCTAGAAAAAGAAATTAGCATGTTGCTTCTTGATTAGTCAGCATCCCAAAACATCAGGTATTTTTCATCATCACAGTAATCAAATTATATGTACCTGTATAAAGTGAACCACCTTACTATCTCAGCTATGAAAAGCAGCTATTATCACCAAACATTAATAGGTATGTAGAAGATATTCAGCGAGATAAAGTCTTCTAAAATACTAACATAATGTTTGGTAGAGTAAGTATAATACTTAATAAATAGTGGGATCACTAGTGATACATATATTCAAATTCCAAATGAGAAATGTGATTCTGCTTGAGGTTGGCATTGTTGCAGTTCTATATCTGAGCAGTAGTTTAAGAAAATCATCTTAATCCTGAAAGCAATTAACTTCATTCTCATATATACCAAAAGGACTAATCATTACAAGTAAAAAGATCAATCCAACATTGTTGAATCACTTTATATAAACATAACACAGAAAAACAATCACATTCTTGAGGTAAGAAATCACCAAAGGGATAACAAAGAAATTCTGAAATAAAAATGAAAGTTTTTAACTTACTGACTAACTAAATCAGATCCCATCTTAGAGCCATCATCTGCCTCTTCTTCCACATCAGAGTCCATACCACTGTCACCTTATGAATGACATAAAAAAAATTGAAGCATGCTCATAAAATGTCAGTGATTTAATCATGATACAGAAAGTGTCATGTATAAAGTGACGATTAAATAACTTGAGAGCTGCTGAAAGATGACATTTTTAATTGCTTATATTTAAAATGCCTTATTAGGTATTTGTCATTGCCTTCCCTTGATCTATTTTATAAATGTACAAAATATATATAAGCAAGAAGGTGTGTACATATAATACTTACAAACTATACACACATGTATACATCTATCACCATTTTAAATTTAAAAAAGATGTTATCTCTGGAAATTGAAATTCTCCATTTTTTTGTTCCTTCTCTTGTAATGCTAATGCTAATATCCTTGTAGAGTCCAAAAAGAAAAGTTTTAAAATCCAAAATTCTACAGGTAATATGTACAAAGAAGAGTCTTAGTTCAGGCAGACAGATAAATGTTAGCAATTCTTCTAACTCTGCATTTGGGTCTTATCAGAGCAGAAATGGTATTCAACAGATAATTAAAAGCAGTAAGAATATAAAGCAGAAAATTTTTAAATATTTTAAGAGAAGGCTTTGCCTTCTCAATAAGTAACTTTTTATAGTATTTTGGATAAACATTTTTTATTTCATTTTTTTATTGTGCACAAACTTAATGCTCTTACCTACACAACTGATTTGGAGAAACCATACATATATCAAAAAGTCCATTCCTGAGATGCTATTCTGATATGTAAACTATATTTCTGTACAAACAGAAGTAAAAATACTCAGTGATTACCCAATAATAAAATTAAAGTAACAGTTAAAAAAAAAAAAGAATGCCTCAGGATTTATGCTAAGTATAGTATTAACCACTAAGTTACCAGAAGGTAGAAATACACATCCTTACCCTCAAGAATCTTCAAGATTTTTTTTTCAGACAGGAGCTCTAACTGTTCCTGGCACAGTTTTTTAATTTCTTCTATTGAACAGTTCTAAAGAAAATGACATTTTAAAAAATGCATTTATATAACAAAGCACCAATATAAACTAGAAAACAGCAACTATTTAAAAAAAAAAAGTCTGCTAAGCAAAATCCTACAGTAAAACAAATTAAAAGCCACATAAATTTTTTTCTGGGATGAAATGTGAAGACCTGCCAGTTAACATGTAAATATTATAATTTATAGAGTTTTGATTTGGATATAAAAAGTCATGTTTATTATGAAAGAACAAACTGAAGAATAAGTAGGTGCCCAGATATTCTTAATAGCAGCCTACTTATGTTAGGTAATACCTCTAAAGGCTTAAATATTCAAGTCCTAGCTCCATACATCTTAAATATATATGATGTTGGGCTTAACTTGTCCATGGCTTTTTTTCCACATCTGTAAAATTAGAATACCATGTATTTCCCTGAATAATTTTCAGAGATAAATATATGAAAACATTTATGAATTTAATGAAATATAGGCTATTACCAACTATCATTGCATACTGTTACACAACAGTACACTACTTCTTAAAGCACCAGAAAGAATCAGTATACCTCTAACTTAGTTACTTAAACTGCCTGTATTTAATAGAATAATTTCCAGAAGGTCAAAAAATTCCTTACCTAAATATAGTAAAGTACCCTATTTCTTCCTGGCAAATTTTTAAATATATAAAGCCATTTACGGTTCTACAAAATCCCTTCTTTATATCTTTTTGAAGTAGCTCATATTAGTTGAAAACATCCGATTATAATTTCCATTAAGTAAAATGACTGCTATAAAAAAAGTGTTTGTACATTCTGTATATGTGGATAGCCTGATAATGTATGTAATGAAGTACCTTTAACACATCAGGAAGCATCTTCTGTAACTTCTTCTCTCCTATGATACAGAAACACTGCTGAAGCATTTCTTTTTTGTCTGATATATAGAAACTAACTGGTTTTAATGCCACAGTCAGGTCTAATCCACCTTCTTCAAGGTCACTGTGCTCTGCCAAGAATAACTCTTTTTCCAGAGTTGGCAAAAGATATTTGGCTTCCTAAAATTAAAAGAGATAAAGAACCATTAAACAACAGAAATATGTCTATAATGTTATACATTTTCATTTAATAAAATCTTCGTTAAACATTTCCAAATTCTTTTTTTGCACAAATTATTTATTTAAAACCATAGGAAAGATTATTTAATTGCTCAGTATTCTTTGAAGTTACTCTCTACTCTGTAATTATCAATAAATTGAGAAAAAGTAAAGAGATAATATCCTAGGACACACAAATGAAAATATACTCAATACTGAATGATTTCCTACAATTTTATACTTGTGGAATACGATATTCCTCCAGTAGACAATTCACCCAAGAATTTTATGTATGCATTGTCATTCTTCTTAATTCATAAAAAGAAATGGGATAGCAGCAAAAAGTTATAAACCACAAGTATTATATAATAAAGTATCATTGCTTACCAAAAGCTATTGTCATTTTTTAAAATAAAGATTTCTTTTTAAAAAATATTTATTTATTTATTTTTGGTGGCATTGGGTCTTAGTTGCAGCACACAGGCTCAGGCTCTCTAGTTGAGGCGCATGGGCTCAGTAGTTACAGCGTGCAGGCTTAGTTGCCCCGTGGCGTGTGGGATCTTGGTTCCCTAACCAGGGATTGAACCCGCGTCCCCTGCATTGGAAAATGGATTCTCAGCCACTGGGCCACCAGGGAAGTCTCTATCATTTTAAAAACTGTTATATATCTAATGATATTCAAAGCAGGCAAGTAATTTAAGACATTTCAATCAATTTTACCTCCTATCTCCCAAATCTATCCAGTCTCTCCAAATCTACTGCCATAATCCTGATCCAAGGTACCATCCTCTTTTTGCCTAGATTACCTCAGTAGCACTTAACTGGACTCCCTACATCTAATCTGAGGTCTTGCCAATCTGTTTTGTATACTGACACCAAAATGGATTTTATAAAATGCTCATATACTCATCCTCCCTATTTCCTGATATAAGCTGTCAATGACTTCCCACTGTTCTTAGGGTAATATAGCCTATTAGGTCCTTCTGCTCATTGTGTTCCAAACACAACGACCTTGTCTGAACTACTCAAACATAAGGTGTTCTCCCTTCATTTCATACAGGCAGGGCTTTTGTACACACTGTTCTTCTGTCTAGGAGAGTCTTTCTTCCCCACTTCCCCATCTCTCTATACTCCCAAGATCAACAAACTCAGGTATCAATTTAAAAGTCATTTCCTCAGGAAAATTCCTAACTATATTATTCAAGTAGGTTTCCTTTTTATACTTTCTAACGCAATTGTTTAAAATGCAGTTTAAAAACAGGCTAATTTTAAAGAACACTATGATAATTACACTAAAAAAAGCAAAGGTTAGCTCTTGTTCTAATGGCTCACAAAGCAATTCAGGTGTTAGCAAGGATGTAAAGGAACTGAACTCCCATACAGTGCTAGTAGGAATATAAAATAGTGCAGCTGGTTTGGAAAATGGTTTGTAGTTCCTTATAAAGTTGCCATATGATGCAGAAATTTCATTCCTGGATATATATCCAAAAGAAATGTAACCATAATGTCCGCACAGAAACTTGTACACAAATGCTCATAGCAGCATTATGCATAATAGCCAAAAGTTGGAAACAATCCAAATGTCTATATCAATTGACAAATTAAAAACTTAAATGTGGTATTAGCCACACAATGAAATATTATTCAGCTACAAAAAGAAATGAAGTACTGATATGTGTTAAAACATGGGCAGACTCTGAAAAACAAATATGCTAGGTGAGAGAAGCCAGACACAAAAGATCACATATGATTCTATTCACATAAAATGCCCAGAACAGGGAAATTTATAAGTCTATAGAGGGGACTTCCCTAGTGGCTCAGTGGTTAAGAACCCACCTGCCAATGCAGGGGACACGGGTTCGAGCCCTGGTCTGGGAAGATGCCACAGAGCAACTAAGCCCGTGTGCCACAACTACTGATCCTGCGCTCTAGAACCGTGTGCCACAACTACTGAAGCCGGCACGCCATACAGCCCGTGCTCCGCAACAAGAGAAGCCACCACAATGAGACGCCCACACATCGCAACAAAGAATAGCCCCGCTTGCCACAACTGGAGAAAGCCCGCGCACAGCAACGAAGACCCAACGCAGCCAAAAGAAAAAAATCTATAGAGATAGAAAGTAGATTAGTGATTGTCTAGGGATAGAATGGGTGTATGGGTGTAGGGCTAGCAGGGATGACAGCTAAAAATTACATATAGGGTTTCTTCTGGGGATGATGAAAATATTTTAAAATTAACTACAGTGATGGTTGCACCACTCTGTGAATATACTCAAAAACCAGTGAACTGTATACTTGAAATTAGTGAATTGTACGGTATGTGAATTATATCTCTATAAAGCTGTTAACAACAATAGGGAATGCAATACACAACAAATATTATGGCACTGTTGGAATTTTGCGATGTTCTCTACATGCCTAATATATAATGACTTTTTTTTTTTTACAACTACAGTTACTTCTCATGAGAAGTACAGTTTAGTTCTGTATGCAAATGCTTATAGAATCCTTATTATTGGTCTCCCCATAATAATAAAGAGTACAAAAGACATGGAAACTATTTAAGATAAGAATGGTGATATCCAAAACTGAATCTAAAAGGGGTGGAAAAATGCATAGATCTATAACTATTGAAGAATTTGGGGAAAAATAGATGGCAGTTAAGAGAAAAAAAAACACCCCTAGAAAAATCCACCAGACCCCGACAGCTGTATGGTTCAACAGTCAAGTTCCGACATATCTTTGAGAAAAAGATATAAACTACTCTGGAACACACCAAAAAAAATGCAAAGCTTTCCCAACTCAATCCATAAGGCTACCATAACCCTGATACCAAAACAAGACAGGTTAACTACAAAAATAAAAACAATAAGCTGATTTAACTTAAGAACATAGGCACAAAAGTAAAAATACTGAATTTCTGCCGAGTACAACAACCAAATCAACAAATCTAATAGTATTTATCCCAAGAATGCTGAGGACAATTCAATATAAGTTAACTTATCAATAAAATTACATAATCAGGTTAAGAATGAAAACTACTGATCACCTCAACAGAATGCCCTAAAGACATCTGATAGAACTCTACAACCCTCAGAAAACCACGAATTAAAGAAAATGTCCTTAACTTGATCAAAGGTATCTTTCAGAACCTATGGCAAATACACTTACTGGTGTAAAATTAGAAATGTTTCCACTACAAAAAATAAATGGGAAAACAATGCCTACTATGAACGCTTGCGTTCAACACTATACTAAAAGCCTTAGATTAAAAAGAAAGAAAAGGACTTCCTTGGTGGCGCAGTGGTTAAGAATCCGCCTGCCAATGCAGGGGACATGGGTTCAAGCCCTGGTCCGGGAAGATTCCACATCCCACATGCCGCAGAGCAACTTAGCCCGTGCGCCACAACTACTGAGCCTGCGCTCTAGAGCCCGTGAGCCACAACTGCTGAAGCCCGTGCACCTAGAGCCCGTGCTCCACAAGAGAAGCCACTGCAAAAAGAGGCCCGCGCACCGCAATGAAGAGCAGCCCCCACTCACTGCAACTAGAGAAAGCCTGTGCGCAGCAACAAAGACCCAACGCAGCCAAAAATAAGTAAATAAAATTTTGAAAAGAACAAAAAATAAGAAATATCAGGGCCGAAAAGGAATAGATATATGTACATGTATAACTGAAGCACTTTGCTGTACACCTGAAACTAACACAACACTGTAAATCAACTATACTCCAATAAAAAATAAAAATTAAAAAAAAATTTAAAAAAATTATCAGGGCTGACAAGAGTTAATAAAGAGGCTGCATATCAAACTATTAATGGGGAAGCATAGAGGCTTCCATGATTTTCCTTTCATTTCTGTGTTGTATACATTTAAAGTATGTATTCATGCATTTGTTTTATAATGTAAGCAAACTTTTTAAAAAAAAACGTTAATATCTTGCTAGGTCGATGGAGCATAAAGAACATGGCTTTTATAATCAGATATTGCATTCGAATGTAGGCGTTATTAACAAACTGTGACTGTGGGTAGACTTCCTTAACCTTTTTGAGCCTCAATTTTCTCATCTTGTAACGTGGAGGAAGAGAGAAATAAAGCGCGGCTCGCAAGGGCACTGAAGGGTAGTTCCTGACCCATACTTTTCAAGGAGACTGAGGAGACCACAGGAGTGGAAGAAGCCAAAATCAGTATGAGTCAGACGATCGGTAAATCGGAAACTTTAAGTTCGAGACGTGCGAGTGTGGGGTTCAAGGGAACTTAGGAACGTGAACTTCAAACACGGGACCCCTTAGGATCGCAGCGCTAACATAAGATACCTCCGGCTCCGCATCCCGCTGCCACATTCCGCTCCTAGCCCACCTTCTTCCGGAAACGCAGCCGCTTCGAGAAGAGGCGAGAAGAGCACGCACGCACCTGCTGCAAGGAGCCGGAGACGCTGGCAGATGAGTCAGTGCTCCTCCGCTTACGGCGCTCATTGCGCTCCACGCTGCCCCCACCCCAGCAGCTGCCGCAGCTCCCACCGCCAGTGACACTTCCACTCAAGCTGGTGTTCCCGCAGCAGGTGACGCTCCCGCAGCCGCTGGCGCTCCCGCAACCGCTGGTGCTTCCACTGCCGCCGCTGGCGACGGCGGGAACCGGGTCCGGCGCCGCGAGCGCCGCCGCCGCCGCCGCCGCCTCTTGACCGCTTCGTTTGCGCCGCTTCTCCCGGGAAGACTTCTTCCCCGTCATGATCCCTCTGCTGCAACCATCCGGCGAAAGCCCGCCGCTTCTGGATCGGCCGAAACCCTGCCGCAGCAGCTAGCAGCGCGCACGGGGCGTCGCAGCTTTGGCGTCACTTCCGGCCGCATCGCTTACGTCAGGAGGCGTTTCTGGAGCCGGGGCCGGGGCCAATAGCGCTGCCTCCGCCAGCCGAGGAGGTAGGCTTGAGTTTGCGGCAGGTGAGCAACGTGGGTGGTTTTTTGTTGTTTGTTTTCATACCCCTACAAAGGGCCGAAGGCGGAGCATTACAACAACTCTTTGCCTTATTGATACTGTTTTTCAATCTTTGTCTATATACAATACACAGTAAGGTAAAGGTATATTGTTTGATTCTCCAGTGTCATTTGTCTTTCAGTTTTTGGTTGACAATGACAACAATAAAGAAAATTTAAGGGAAATCTCATTATCATCATCACGTGGATAGATTTTTTTTTTTAATGTATTATAGGGAGTTGTACAAGAGTAGGTTCTTCTGCTTCTTTGTTTTTCCCCATTAACACTGCTCTCTGGGTATGATGCCTTTTCACTCTAAAGGCCCTTGACCTTGTATTTATTCTTTCTCAATTTATTTAATATTCAAATACTGGCGCTTAGGTTGTTGACAGCTTGGCACATTGTCAGAAAAATGCTGCTATATATAACTTAAGAAAAAATTTACATTATTTTGTACTCAAAAAAAAGAAATTGACCAAAGGATATAAGCATCTTATTTTTCTTCTATTTAATCGAGTTCTTTTGAAAAAGAAGGGCTGAACCAACTTAGAATGTCATGCATACACTGAAATCTTTGTAAGAATTTGTTCTAACACATGATAATAGTAGTTTTAACTTGGATTCTTGACTTACAGTGTTGAATACTTTTCCACTGATTGGAACACTGTTTCCTCATCATCAAGTAGTCCGGTATTGTTTAACCATTTATCTACCAGAATAAGTATAGCGAACTGCTAAATGTAAATTAATTCTTTATGTTGGGGAAAGGGGAGCAGGAAAAAAATACTCTTGGCATATTAGTGTTGCTACCTTTTCTCTCTTCCTTCTTTCCTCATAAACTGCCGTTTCACACTAGTTCATGGTTTTTTGAAGGAGAGGAAAACAAGAAGAGTTTAGGAGTGGAGGTGACCAATAAGGAGATCCCAGACCATTTTTAAAAGGGATTTGAGGCAAGAAATGCAAAAGAAAAGGAGCAGTGTGTGAAGGCAGCAATGGAAAAGAATAGAAGAGAATTTAGGGAGTACTTCCGGAGATTATGTATTTCCTGCATAGAGTGCATGAGGGACAAGAAAAAGACGAGTGAGTTTTTGAAAATAGATTATGGGTCATAGTTTTATGAATGTTAGCTTTTGTGGGCTGCTGTGTGGGATTTTTGGATCTAAACACAAACCAGGTTTTAAAATCAGAGATCAAGAACACATAAAAAAATGTGTCACCTTTTGGCTTCGGTGGTCTCAGCTGAGGCCTTTAGCCGCAGAAGGAAAAAGGTAAGGATAGGGCAACACTAGTTGGGTGGTAGTAATTTTCTAACTTTCATTGAGGTGACAGAAAGCAGTTGAAAAAAGAAACCTCCCTTTGACCACATTCCCTACCTGTCTCAGTCACTCAGCAACTATTTAGTAAGTGCCTAAAACAAACCGGGTTGCAGGGGCAATCCCAGGTCTGGGAAAATAGCTGTCTCCACTCCCCATTCCACCCTTATATTTGCCTTCTAAAGTCAATGCTGAGGCCAAGCCCACTGTGCCCTCAGGAGTTCCATATTGGCCTCATTGAGTCTCATGCCTGAAAGGAATGGGACTATTACAGTATATTCACAGACAGAATAAATACATAAAATCAATAACATGTAATTGTTGTGACCTTGTTATGAACTGAATTATGTTCCTCCAAAATTTATATGTAGAAACCCTAACTAACCCAATATAACTATATTGGGGTAGGGAGTTTAAGGAAGTAATTAAGCTTAAATGAGGTCATGAGGACAGGGAAAAGGCTCTGACTCATGGTGTGAATATGACATCCAGGTTGTCATAGAGTCAGTGAGATGCCATTGTCTATTTAGGTTGAACCATACGAAATTGCCTTTTTTCTAAGTCAAAACTGGTTGAATGGTGACAGTTTCATATGGTTCAACCCAATATTATAGAGCTTAAGAGGCCCAGCACTAAATATTGTTATGAACTTAAAAGCTCTGCAAGCAGATGCAGGACTGCTTTTCTGCCCTGGAACAGATATACGGGAGGATGGACAGAGATTGGGATTTATATGCCATTTTCATAACTACTCTTCAGTGAGTTAACCCAGTGAGCATTAATCACAGTGATTGGCTAGGGACAGGATGTATTAATGCTTGGGTCAATCAGTACTTCTCTGGAATTTTATAAAGAGACATTAGATGAGAATTTTGCTCTTTCATCTTAAATGATGAACTATAAGGAAGTTACCTCATAGCTGCTAGTTGTTGTGTTCCCTGTCCTGGGAAGGATGCTAAGAGAATGAGACCAACAAGAGACACTTGCTGAAACAAGACACAGAAAGTCCTAATGGTGTCATTTTTCATCAGTGAGCCAATAATTCTTTTTTTTTTTAAGCTGATTTGTTACTTTCTGTCACTTGCAGCCTAGAGTCCTAATTAATACAACTTACGACATGTAAGATGTTCCAGGAACAGCATTTTTTTCTGCTGCCCCATAGCTTTCCTAGAAATATACCCTCCGAGACTATTCAAAAACCCCACCTCCATTCACCTTAACTACATCTAAGATTTCACTTCAAGTATCACTTATTAAAAACCCTTCCAAATCACTTGCATTCTGAACCCTGCTAAGATTAGCCGCTTTTTCCTTTGTAACCTACTGTTCTCCCTACAGAGCAACCAAAACTCTCTACTGCAGGCACTTGCTAATATCTTCTTCAAAATACTGTTAGTTCTCATGAACAGAGGCCGTGTATTACATATCTTTGTAGTCTCAACATATAATACAGTATCTGGCACATGCTAGAAACTCAATGCTTGTTAAACTCTGTACTGAGAAGTTGCAGATCCACACGGAGCTTCTTTCGATGTTGTCACTGTGGTAAATGGCATTAATGGCTCCCGGTCTTCACCTCTCTGTATTCGTGCCCTTTGCCATGTAATTTGATAATGTCCTTCTTCCACTGACTAGAGACATAATTCCTGCAAAGTGGAGTCAACCATATGACTTAATGAAGCCAAGGGGATATTAGCAGATATGCAGCAAGCAGTCTCAATAAAAGCTTGTGCAGTTAAGATGGTCCACTCTTGTGCTTCCACCATCACCATAAAAATTATATACTCAGACTAGCCCATTGGTCCCAGGAGAAAGAGGAGACAGATAGGGCTCAGCTGCCCCAGCTAAGCTATCCAGTCAAGTCCAGAGTAGAGCAGAGTCACAAATGAGCCTAGCCAGGATCAGCCAAACCCCAAACGTGTTAACTCCTGAGCTAAATAAATGCTATCGTTTTTGTTATTGTTTTCTGTGCAGTATTACTGTGGCTATAGTTAACTTAAATGCATACTTTCTAGACTCCCCCTGCCCCCTCTTTCCTTGTATTTCTCTGCTAGTTATGAGAAGGACCTTCAATGCTGTTTGATATCAAATGAGTCACTGTTCAATGCTACAGCTGTAGGATGGGTAGATGTGATTCTTATATTCTAACAGAAATGCCTTTATATTTCATGGTGAGGTTCTGTGGCATTATAAAGAAGTGTAAGGATATTTGTGTTTAGAGTTCCAACCAACTGCTTTTATTAAAAAAGCATCAGAACACCACCCCCCCCTACCACCTACATGGGCACTTTTTCCCCCTGTAGCAATAAAATCTAGTATTTTTCTTTTCCTTTTAAATATTCTTTGTACACAGCAGTCACTTTCATCGTTAAAGAAGATGTTAGACTTGGTTATCTTTGAAAGTAATGCTTGGTAAACACACATGTGGCAGATATTTTGCTAGCCTTTTTTTTTTTTTGGCTGCGTTGGGTCTTCATTGCTATGCGCGGGCTTTCTCTAGATGCGGCGAGCGGGGGCTGCTCTTCCTTGCGGTGCGCGGGCTTCTCGTTGTGGCTTCTCTTGTTGCAGAGCACCGGCTCTAGGCGCACAGGCTTCAGTAGTTGGGCTCAAAGGCTCTAGAGCGCAGGCTCAGTAGTTGTGACGCACGGGCTTAGTTGCTCCGCGGCATGTGGGATCTTCGCGGACCAGGGCTCGAACCTGTGTCCCCTGCATTGGCAGGTGGATTCTTAACCACTGCACCACCAGGGAAGCCCGTATTTTGCTAGGCTTTTACACAAATATCTTATTCTTCTATTTTATGAAATCTCAATGTAGAGATATGTAAACTGGGACTGAGGTTAAGCAACTTGCCTTAACTCATTAGTAAGTGGTGGAAATATCACTGAACTATATATGGCTTTTTAACTCCAAAGCCAGTACTCTTTTGCTATATTACACTGCATCTCTGGTTGCTCTTACTATTGAACTTTTAAATGATGTAGACGTAAGCAAACATTTCTTGAATTTATTAGTTCCTTTGAGGACACAAGAATGAAAGAAATGTGGTTTGAGGACTTGTTTCAGGCCACTTTTTTCTGCTCTATGTATCAACCTTACATGCCACTACCAACCATCATAGTTGCTATTATGATAAAGTGAAGTGGCTACTATAAATCAAGATTTTTCTCCATATGGATGTCCAGTTTTGCCAACATAATTTTTTAAATATAATTTTGTTTTGTTACTACTGACTTGTCAAAAAAATTTACTTGACCTCTTTCAGTTTCTTCACCTGTAAAAGTAAGATTACTAGCAGTACTTGCCCCATGGAAATAATGGTAAACACAGGAAATAGCATAATGTACTTACTTAATGCATGCTATTTAGTTTACTTAAATTCATCTGTTCTTTGCAATGCTGCTCAACTGGTTGGTTTTAAATACAGTTGCAAACCATTGAGTAAACATTGCTATATCATATGCCTTAAATGTAGAGTGATGGTATCTCTATCACATCATATCTAATGAAAATATCATTGCCACTTGGACATTATACTTTTGTGATTATAAAGTGTCCAGGAAACCCAGGGTCAAGTTTTAAGTCCCAGGAATTCATCTTAGGCCTAGCATCAATATCAGCTTACCTACTTTACAGAAGTATGTTGGTCAACTTTCTCCTCTAAAACTTCCATTACCCACCTTATTCTGAAGGCTGTTTTCCTCCATGACAGGCACGAGTGGTTTACTTTTGCCCTCAAAGTCAAGATCCTGCCTTTCTTAGTATCCCTGGAAAACAAGCATCCTAATTTCAAATATTAAACAAATAAAACCTGATAACCACTTTAGGAAGCAGACAGGTGGAAAAATATTTAAGAACAAGAAAACTTCAAAAACATGTTCCCCCCCCCAAAAAAATGTTCCTCCATCTTTGTTGAGATGGTAACTAGAATGCCAATGACACCATTTTTATTCTCCTAACCTCCTTTAGTTAAGGGAAGGAAAACATCATTAATGAAGCTCAGATATGATGCAATCAAGTAAAAAAAAAAAAAATCAAACAAAAAACAAGTACTAATCACCTGTGAATATTCTGGCCACAATAGCCTCTCAATCTAATCAAGCCTTTGGATTTAGCTTTCTGTTTATAGGAAATAGGTGTGGCAGGCAAATTCTAAGCAGGCCACCAAAGATCCCTCTCCCTGGTATTCATAACCTTGTGTAATCCACTTTTCTTGAGTAATTTACTTCCAAGCAATAGAGTATCTTGATGTTGATGGGATGTCATGTTTGTGATTAAATTATAAAGATTCTTGTTGGTCCTGCTAGCAGACTCTCTCTTCCTGGCTTTGATGAAGCAACTGGCCATGTCAGGGAGGCCCACCAGGCAAAACTGATGGCAGCCTCGGCCAACAGCCAGCTAGGAACTGAGGTCCTTAACTCAGCAATCAAAAAGAACTGAACACTAACTACGTAAGTGAGCTTAAAAAAAATGCATCCTTCCCCAGTCCAGCCTTCAGATGAGACCCCAGCCTTGGTGGGCACCCGGATTGCAGCCTCATGTGAAACAAAGAAGCAGAGGAACCAGCTAAGTTGTGGCAGGATTCCTCACTCACAGAAAATTTGAGATAATAAATGTGTGTTATTTTAAGTCCCTAAGTATTGAGGTAATTTATTAAGCAACAGTAGATAATACAGTAGGGTTATAAGAATGTTTTTTACAAATACAAAACGGGAGTAGTTAACATTCTGGTTTGGCCAACACACTTCAAAGTCAATGATAAAAAAAAAAAGAGATGGAGGAACTGTTGTAGATTAAGAGACCAAACAGCCATATAACCAAATAACTAAATTCAATACATAGACCTTGATTTTTTAGATTAGATCCTTTAGAACAAAAGTTATAAAAAACATTCTTAGGACAATGAGGAAATTTGAATATACACTGGATATTAGATGTTATGAAATTACTAATTCTTTTAGTATGTGGTTATTAATAAGAATATTCTTTAAAATGTTTTTTTCTTAAAAGATGCATAATGAATTATTTAGTTGATAAGTGTGTTATTTGTAACTTATTTTAAAATAATTTCAAATGGAAGTATTAACAAGAGATAAAGCAAATATGGCAAAATGTTAACAACTGCAGAACCTAGTTGGCACGTCCATGGGTGTTCATTGTATGTATGAACATTTTCATTAAAAAATTGAAACACATGGAAAAATGTTAAATGAGCCTTCAAAATTGTATTTATAATGACAACTACACTGTGCTACAGACTGAATGTGCCTCCTCAAAATATGTTGAAACCTAATCTCCTACATAATGGTATTTGGAGGTGGAGCCTTTGGGAGGTGATTAGATCATGAGAGTGGAGCCCTCAGGATTGAGGGGTCCCCAGAGAGCTCCCCCTCCCTTCTGCCATGCTAGGACACAGGAAGACAGCATCTAAGAGCCAGAAAGTGGGCCCTTACCAAACACCAAATATGCCAGCACCTTTATCTTGGACGTTCCAGTCTCTGGAACTGTGAGAAGTAAATGTTTGTTGTTTAAGCCACCAAATCTATGGTATTTTTGTTGTAGCAGCCAAAACAGACTGAGATACTGTGTATAATTTTCTACAGAAAAATGCACTAGAATTTAGAGTAATTATAAATTTTTTTTTTAATGATTGAATAACATTCCCTATTCTCAGGTGGGTAATTTATATCTCAAGACCTCTAGGAAGGATGATACAATCACTAATGATCCTCTATACATTTTATTATTTTTTCACAAAATAACCATAATATACAGTGATAACTGCTAAGGAAGCCATAACCCAGTCTTATCCCCAGGATTATCTTTGTGAAAGTTTTTAGCTATGCTTCTTCCATTATTTTAAGAAGATTATGAGGTAGATAAAAAAAATTTGTCACATTGTTATTTAGTTGTAAATTCAGCTAGTCATGAAAAAAAATCATAAAATGCTCATTTTATTTATTTACTGGCCACACCGTGTGGCATGGGGGATCTTAGTTCTCCAACCAGGGATTGAACCCTGCCCCCCTGCAGTGGAAGCATGGAATGCTAACCACTGGACAGCCAGGGAATTCCCTAAAATGCTCATTTTAAAAAATGTAATGCCAGAGGGGGACTACAATAGTTAATGAATGAGAGACAATGATAACTTAGCTCTTTTGCAGGCAACTGTTTCTAATGCAATATGAAGGACATTAACTCCAAGACTTTTACCACTGGAGGTGATTTGGCAACATTTATCAAAGTTTAAAAATGTGCATTAACTTGACCCACCAATTCCAAGTATAAAATGTATCCGAAGGAATTAGTAAGAAACTTGTGAGATTTGCCATAGCATTGCTTGATAGCTGAAATAGGAAACAATGTCAGATAATAGGAAATGGGCACATCGATGTAACATATTTATTAAGGTGGAAATATGTGTACTATATGTCAAGTTTAAAAATCAGGTTATTGAACAATGTGTATCATACAATCCTTTTTTTTTTTTTTTATGCGTTACGCGGGCCTCTCACTGCTGTGGCCTCTCCCGTTGCGGAGGACAGGCTCCGGACGCGCAGGCCCAGCGGCCACGGCTCACGGGCCCAGCCGCTCCGCGGCACGTGGGATCCTCCCAGACCGGGGCACGAACCCGTGTCCCCTGCATCGGCAGGCGGACTCTCAACCACTGCGCCACCAGGGAAGCCCTACAATCCTTTTTTTAAAAAATAAAACATACCAATTGATATGGCACAAGATGTCAAGAATGATTCTCTCTGGGTAGTGGAATTATAGGCAATTTTAATTTAATGTGTGTGTGTTTTATTCAATGAATGTGCATTTTTCTATTCAGAAAAAAATAATAAGGGAATCATGGAAAAAAGTAACTTAAAAAAATCTTTAAAACAATTAGATCACCACTTATCACTTATCTTTCAAGTGGGATTTTTTTCCTTTTTGCTAAACTGTATTTTGTAATTCTTCTTTAATAAACATAACAGTATAATAAAAGTGGTTATAAAAACACTTGCACACTAATGGGAAGCAAACAGTGTTTACCATTTGCCACCCCTTACGTTTTGAAGAGTAAACTCCTATTCTTAACGAAGACTTTACATCCTACCATTATTCAAAGGTACCTAGTATTTCAAAATATTGCAGACAAATTGTACTTACAATTGCATGCTAAACATGACATGTTAAAAAGAAAGCACTGTATTGTAAGCACTGAACCAGGCTGACCCAGTTACACTCTTAATGCAGTCATTTAACTTTGACTTAACCCCCTAAATCCCAATTCAACAAAAAGCAAAGCACGGGTAACTAATGGAACCAGCAAACAATATTTAACGTCTGGGTACACACCAGAAAATTGCAATTTAATACTTAGCAAAATACATATCCCCTCAATTTACATTTTACCCATTCTCTTTTGATATTCCGAGAGTTTTTCCTTGGACTAATCTAGACAATCAAACCATTCCTCTCTTATTGGGGAGGGACTGTTCTTCTTAGACTGCAATTTGGCATTAAGCCAGGAAATTCATGGTTCTAAATATCATAAATGTTGGGAATGATGCTCACTATTTTAGATTAAGAATAGTTACACTTCTCTTAAGAAATTAAGGTTCTCTTAGACACAACAAATTATATAATTAATGGGTTGGTTCCTTCTTGGTGTTAGTTGCTAGGATGTTCATAGACAAATTTGTGATCCCTCCCTCTCTAGGAAGTATGGCATGGTTTGTACTTTTCCTTTTTTCCATCATGATTCATCCCACTATCTTTACTTCTGAAAATAGAGATAATATAACATCACCCTACATTTAACAGGATTTGGGAATTAAATATCCAAGTGTTTAGCACTATACCGGGACCATGTTAGAGGCTCAAAAACACTAATTTCCCATGACAGTCTCTGGACTTGCAAATAACAGTTTGACGTATTCTTGCTTGCTCAATTGCCTGATAATATTCAACACATTCCAAATTCCCTTTGATATAATGGAAATGACCAAAAATAGACAATCAGATATCGAAATTGGAATGAATAATGAAGTTACGTCAAATAGTGAAGGGGAAAAGAAACTGGACCATAAGCCTGTAGTCAATTTGGGGCTTCATCTGTCTGAACTGATACACATAACACAGCTTAGTAATTTGCTTTTACTCCAACTAAAAATAAGCCATCAAACAAACTTTCTATATACAAAGGACTTAAATGAAGAAATTATTTTATATCTTTTCAATATATGGAATAATTTATAACAAACTTAATTTTAAAAATTCTAAAGTAGCTGTCCTAAAACAAAACCTTGAAATCAATCAGTGCTGTTGAAAGAATCCAGCAATGAAAATGAGTAGAGCAGAAATTAAATAAAAGACAACCACCAACAAGTAACAGTCTGGGGTATATAAGTAGTAAAGCAGATTACATAAATAAAAGCCCTTGTCTTCTCCTAGTTGGCTAAGGTAAGGGAACTACACCACTGTAGTTGTGTTGCTGTTAGTCATAGCTCATTCTTAATTTATATCTGAACTATTAAAAAACCTATCCCCATTACCCAGGAAAATTTCACAGTTCACCAGTGCAAAAATTTTATTTCTCCTTTGTTTCCCCTCCCCCGTCCCCACTTTACAAGATTTTACTTAATCCACAGCATTCTTTTCATCATCTGTAATCAGACGTGTGAAATGTGAGAAAAAAAAAAAAAACTTATCAATTTAAAATCTCAGTCCCCAAGCCCACTGTTACAGTAAATTTAGGATAAGTCTACAGCATTCACTTACTTTAGCTGGTTCTGATACCGAGGCATACTTTTTTATTTGAGAATCAACGCCTAAAGATTTGGCTAATTGTACAGCGTTTGAATCATCACTGATAAGTGTCCCAAGAGCCACAAGAAGTCTAAAAGTGGCTTCCAGGTCTTGTACAACTTCCAAGACTGTGCTAATTACTGACAAGCACTGAGCTTTCCCTTCAATGTTATGGTCTTTATGAAAACAAACAGAATAGTTCAGGGTTAATGTAGCCAGAGCAATGTGAATGTTCTTATTGCTCCCTGATTTCAGTTCTATTGCATGGGACAGTAGTGATTCCCTCTGGGACATCATGAGCTTTTGTCCTGCCTGGCCAACAAAACAATTGCAAAAAGTCCTGAGAGCAAGCAGCTGGTTTGCTGGCTTTCCTTTAGGGTTCAGAAGACTGATGAGATGGCTGCTGAACCGAGCTCCTTCTTTTTCATTGCAGAAGTTCTCATTCACACTGGGATGTTTAATTGATAACCGAAGAATATCAAGTGCAGGAAAGACAATATCTATTGAAAAGAAAAATTCATTAATGTTAAAAAAACATTTTAAACATTAAAAATCATACGCCTGCTTTACAAAATGTGTGTACTTCTGAAACTTGTGTTAACTGATTTTTCATATTTATAGAAACTGTATTTACTGCTACAAGATCACATTACTTTAAAAATACGGTAACTCTCCTGGGTTATTAAAATAGCTTGACATACAGTGAGTATTCAATAAATCTTTGTGCAAAGAATAGGATTGGGACCTTGCTTTTAAAAAATTCTAAAACAAGACCAAAGAATTGAGGGAAAGTTCTTTATAGGAGAATTCCAGTTCACAAATGCCAATAGGATGCTTATTATACACATTGGTGGAAGGATTTATATTTAAGGGACTGGGTAGACACCATGTAAATGAAGGCGCTAAACAATCTTAACATCGTTAAAAGTGAGGAAAGCAGAAATTATGGGCCCTGTGATATAAAGGTAGTATGCAACATCATTTATAAAGGATATTCACCTGAAAAAAACTACTGAACCAGAATCTTATTATGTCTAGCAGGAAAAACAGAGATAGAGGAACACATTAAGTGATCAGCCAAATTCAAAATATAGGACATTTTGCAGGAAAAATGATTTTTTTCTCCAATAAATCAATTACATGAAAAAATAATGGGGAAGAGGACACTTTTAGAATAAAAAAGAGTTAATTAACTAAATAAAAGAAAACATACTTATAGCAAATGTTTGTAGCCTATGTTTAACAGGTCAGATAGTTTCGTGGATGGCTTGCAGGGAACCCACAAACGCTCTGAAAGAGTATACAAAATGGTCCATGTATGGGATCATTACATTACCTTCAGATTCTCTTAAGGTATGTGACCAAAGCAAGACTATGAGTTACAGTGGTATAGTGAATCCTTTTTGTGAAGTTTTTCCCAATGCGAATTTCAACTAACATGTCAACTTTTATTTAATCTAGAAACATCAGTAGTATGAAATTAAAAGATATACTTTCTGCTTTCTAGTTACATTTTAAAGAGTGTTTCTGTACCTTCAGGCCAGTTAACAGCTTTCCATAAAATCTGAAGTTGTTGGGCTGTGGGTTTTTCTGAAGAATTATTACATATTAGAGACAGTATCTTTTCAAGAAGTACCAAGTCATCCTCAGTTAACTTCTTCTCCTCCGATGCAGTTCCATTAAGTTCCTTCAGTTTACCTAGAACCCAAATCCAAACCTTCAATTTTCTCTAACTGTAATTAGGCAGATATATCACATAAATGCCAACATTTTCAATAAGAGTACTCTACCACACACCATGGGGAGGTAAGACTTTTCACAGCAATTATCAAAGACCATAAAACAAGAATAAGGCCTGGGAGTAATTTTAAGCTGAGTACAGTATAGAAAAAGAAAGATTACTGTGATGATTTTTATTTTACCTGTTGTCTTCTAAGATCTTCTAAAGCTTTTTGCTTTGAATAAGTTTTTAAGTATACCATATTTGTTATCATTTTGAATGCTTTTCAAAGTAGTATTATGTCATATATAAGTCAATCCCCTACTTTCTCAGAGAGAAAATTTATAACAACTTTTAGCCAACTTATGGCAACTTCTATGACTGCCAATGAAATACTCAAAAAGCGTATTTATATTTAATTTATTGACTTAGTTTCATCTGTACATTTGACATCACATTTTAAAAAAAACATTTAATTTGCTTCCCATAATATTGACATTTCATGAAACTATTTCTTTCAAACTCTTCACATGCATCTTCAATATCAGCATCTTTGTCATCATTAATGTTACTTTGAGTCATCTAACACTATTTCCTCAAAAATTTTCATCTCAAAGAATAAAAAAGGCCAAATTTCCATCACAAAAGGTTTAAGAAGATACAATGTCCAAATTTACAAATTTTTATCTATCATAACTGGAAACTTGGATCTATTTCATTATTCTTTGGCATTAAAAATTGCTTAACACTACCAGAATATTAAAACAGTTTATTAAGGGAATGCAAAAAGAGATCTTTTATATTTGTACAAGAGTTTAAAAATGTCAAGTTGTCTAAAAGTGTGTATACACTTCTTTATTGTTCAAAAATAAAGCAATTAAGAAAAGACCTATGAATGATTTTTATAAAGATAGTATGAAGGATGATGAGAAACAAAACAAACCTCCCCAAAACAATAAGACCCCTGTCATATATTCAGGTATGTATGTAATCTTATCTCAATAGACTCTCACCATAATCTTTGAGGAAAACAGAGCTAGTAATACTCTCAGTCAAAAATAAACAAACAAAAAACAAAACAAAACCTAGTCATTTTGTTTTGAGGAAAACATTAACAGAAAAAGCAATGAAAGCCAACTGAGCAGTTTCATTTTTACAGACAAGATCTTTGTTTTTTAAATGCTTTACTCATTCGTTTTCATTATTTTTTTTCTGAAATCAGTTAAGAGCTTAGGGAATGTGACTGATATTTTTCCCCTTTAATTTTTTTTTCTCATTAAAGTCATCAAAAAGCATTTACTTATATTTGTGTAAGGTTTCTTATAAAGTATTAATGTCCATTATCAGATCGTGTATTTTTAGTTGACTCAGTTGTGTAATACCGAAATACAAGTCTCTGTCATGTAAGCACCTGGTTCCCAGCACATGCTTAGGACAGAAACAGCCTGAGAGCAACTCAAGGAGTCTGTGGACATGTGAGAAAACTACTTAATTAAAATACACTTACCTAATATTTGTGTAGGGTTTGCTTGATCAAAAGTGACAGCCTCTTTTTTAGGAAAATAAATATTCACTGTCTTAGATGCAGCTGATTGGTAGGCACTGTTCCCTATTTACAGGATAGAAGAAAGTGAAAATCATTCAGAGTGGTCAAGAGCAAGATTTTTCTGACTGATTTTTGTTTTCAAAATTACTGAGATACATAACTATTCAGTGCATGCAATAAAATAACAACCAACTTCAGAAAAAAAGAAAATAAATCCGTAAGATTTTATATACTGTATATATTTGTTAATATAATAAATTTTAGTTTTTGGAATGGGAGCTTCATTGTAAAACAAAGCCTTTCCATTTCATATTTTCTACATCTCTCATATTTTTAAGATTCAATCTAAACTGAAAGTTTTTAAAAGATCAAAGAACACAAAACAATTATGAAACTTTCCATTTCCTTCTTCTCCAGGCATACTAATCTCTCTTTTCTCATTCCAAGTCATGTAGTAGGCACTGTCATTTTCTCCAATCATTTTCTACATCATTTTTATAAATCCCTCCCAAGTTGTAAGCTCCTGAAGGGCATATGTATTAACTTCTTGAGTCCCCATTATAGTAACACTAACTCAGTATCTGGTGATGAACAAAAAACTGCCACAAGATGAAAATTCAACAATACTCAGTGTATACAGCTACTTCAACTAAAGCATAATTTAAATCTCATTTATGCCTTACATTCATTTCAAATCTTAATTTATACAACATTTTTGTTCTGACGTAAAATGAAGGTATTTTGCAAAAATATGAATAAAACATTTTAATCTTCTGCGTGTATTAGGAATAGAAAGGGGGAAGGTAGATAAATGAAGAATGAGGTAAGTGCACAAAATTAATTCTAATTGCTTACAAAGCATAAAATATTTATTGACATGATCAAAGACACTGCCTGTACTCCTGGTTGTTAGAGTCTAGTTGTGGTAAGGAGAATTATCAAATCAAATCAAATTATCATCCAAACAATTAAATACAATGAAAAGTTCTCTGAAGGAAACGTATAGGATGCATTGAGAGCTTATGATAGACTAGAGGATCTAGCAAGAGGTATATGTGCATATCCAGGAAGTTTCACTGAATTCATTTAATAAATACTATACTGCAAAATTAAAGAAAAAGGAGGGAAGAAGCCAAACAATAATTACTGGTCAAAATAGCAAAGTAGAGGGCACAAGTATTCCCAAAGAGAACAGCAGTACCAAACTCCTGAGGTAGAAAACTGCATGCCATGCTCAAGACACTGATGCAGGCCAGTATGGAAGAAAAAAGGCAGAGAGGAATGTGATACAAGGCAAGAGAAAACAGTCAATGGGAAGCTATTACAGGGTTTTAATCAAGGGAGGGGCATAAACAGAGGACGACTGAGAGACCAATTTGGAGGCCATTATTTCATTGGTCTAGGTGAGAGATGACAGTGGCTTAGATAAGGTATACAAAGGTCCATTACATACACAAACTGTTAAAAACTTTAATTTCTTAAAAATGAGAGGAAGCACTGTTAACTTTAAGACTCTTTTGTAATACAACAGGTATAACATTACTAAGAATTTATTCTGTATAAAATGATTTACATATATTTCGTAATTTTAAACTCTTATTTCTAGGAAGTAGATATAACTGTACAAATGAGAAAAAGAGAGGCACAGAAACAGAATGACTTGCTCAAGGTAAAACACATAAAAAGTAGTGGAACTGAGATTTGAGTCTAAGCATTCTCACTCCAGAGTCCTTAATCTTAATTATTTACTACATTAAACTTCAATACTGCCAACCAATGTTACTTTCACAATGAAAAAATAGCTTAAAAAATCATATACCAACTTAGTTCTCAAGTAGAGTGGTGGGTTTATTAATATTTTATTATGCTCAATAACATATATGTCACACATATTCTCTTGTATAAAATAATAGGGAAATATATATGCCAAGAGATCTGTCAAGCTTACAAGAGGTGAACCACAAGTTCAGTTCTGCGTTTTATGGCAGCCTATACAGAGTAAAAAAGT
Source organism: Phocoena phocoena (assembly GCF_963924675.1). NCBI lineage: Eukaryota > Metazoa > Chordata > Mammalia > Artiodactyla > Phocoenidae > Phocoena > Phocoena phocoena. Next base: position 40,690,887 of record NC_089224.1, on the reverse strand, counting down.
ATGCCTGCATATATTCAACAATGCTAAACAAGTAAGATGTGTCAGGGTTTAGGCTGGATACTAAGAAGTTAGTTGCTCAGGGGAAAGCCAAATATTCCAGACCTAAATCGTAAAAGCAAATTCTTTCCTGAGTCCTCTCAATGTGTAAATGTATTCTAAACACATTAAGTATGTAAGAATGAAGTGGAAGAGATGGGAATAACTCAGATTTTGTAAGGATAGTGAGGAAACCAGCCTTAACACAGTAGAACAGCAGTTTTCAATCCTGGCTGCACATGAGAAAATTATAAAACTACTCTTGCTAAGATCCCAACCCAGAGCAACATCAGATCAAGTGAGCATCGCTGGGGATTAGGTTGAAGTAGTTTTTCTAAGCTCCCCAGATGATTCTAATGTGCAGTAATGACACAATTCTGAGAACACTCTAAAAGCCAGGTCAAAAGTTTGGTCTTGATTTACTGTATAAAAAGTTTTCCAGCAAGAAGAAGATGCCAATTTCCCTAACCTTTCATTACATAAAAAAAAAGAGGAAATGAAAAATGTGTACCTGTAAATGGATCAACTCCAGCCATAGTAGTTCCCATACTTGCAGACCCGGGTACATACCGACCACCACCTAAAATGCAATAATACTCCTAGTAAGCATAGGTAACAGCAAATGATAAAGTTCAAACTGCTCCTTCTTTACACAGAATGACTTATTTTCATTAGTCACACTTCAGAATGACATCTTAATAAAACAGCTGTAAATTTAATACAGCAAAATGCTTAGAACAGTATCTGGCATGCAGTTAGATCTCAATAAAATTAGCCAGAAAAGTAATTCTCAAGTTATAAAATAAATATTACATGCCTTATATACTATAATTATAGAAGTTTAATGAATTATAAAAGCATTAATAGATTGGAGAGAAAGAAAGTCAAAAGTTTCCATAATGAAATGTGAACACTATTTTATTGAAATGGAGACGGGATTAGTTGGCACATAAGACAAATAGAAAAGAAACTAGGTAAGAGTTAGGGATGCTATGATAATAGCCCAGTCTCAAATTTGAGAATACTTGTAGCTGCTTTATTGAAAATGGAAAGAAAGAAAGAAACAGGAAAAACAAGTGCAGAGAGAGAATCAGCAGGATTTGGAGATGTTCGGAGTCCTGGATCAGCCTTTGTGGGAAGAAGAAAGATGAGCTATTGTTCTAGCCCCTCTAAGCTTAATATTCAGGAGTTGGTATAACCAGTGCAACAGATACAGAAAAAGCAAACAAAACTAAAAAACAAAACTGCAGATGTGAACAGGATTCATTAAAATAATGAAGAACACAGAATAAGTGGATTTGCTGAGTTTTTACCATATGCTGGCTAGCATGCTAAGCATCTTATATGCATGAATCATTTAAATATTAATTAGAGATCATTATTATATAATATTTCAGAAGAGGAAGGCTGAATAATTTGCCCAAGGCATTATTATGAGGCAGAAAGTAGTCCTACACTGTTCCAAATGTGGTTCTCTGACCACCTGAATGAGAGTCACTGGTTCAGTATGCAGACTCCCAGGGCCTGCCCATAAAAGCCTAGTAGTTCTCCAAATTAGCTTCACTTTAGAAACCAATAGGGAGCCTTTAAAACTACCTAAACAGCAAACCACATCCAAGACCATATAATCAGAATTCCTGGGGAAGGGATCCGACTCTGAGTATTTTTAACCTCCTCACTAATCTAGTGTATCAGAATCTCTGGGTGGGACCTTGCAATAACTAACTTAAACAAGCATCCCATATGATTCTAACTGACATTAAATGTTTGAGAATCATATAAATGAGGAAAAGGAAAAAGAATTAAGATTGACCTTAAGTGAGAAGCAAGATGGGTAATGTTTTGGACCCAGTGCTGTTGGTAAAACTGGAGGAACAACATCAACAATAGTAATAGCTAACATATATTGAGGGCTTAAATATATTCCAGGCATTTTGCTAAACACTTTATATGTACTATACCACTTAATTTTTATAATATCTCAATACGGCAAACGTTTTTACCTATCTTTTATAACAGTGTGGTTCGGTTAACCTATTAATTCCATAATTCTCTTGGACTTTTAGTATGCTATCTTGCATATCTCCACAATCAGTGCGTCTTCTGAGTTACTGACACTGTGCAACAGTTACGATGGCCCCAGTTGTTCTCTTGATTTTGCTGGTACTGTTTGAAGCTTGGTATATTCTTTCTGTTCCAAAAAAAAGCTGCTAATGAGATTCAGGAACTCTGTTGTTCTAAGTTTCAGAGCATCACTGTGCCTGAATATGCTGATAGAGAAAGTTATCATCTTATCTACTCTTCAGATCCTTACTGCCTTTTCAGGGTCACCAAAGACTTCCTTAATAGCCATCATGCTATTACAACATTTAGCTTGATAGTTGGTTTCTGTAGTACACTGGTACACTGCACAGGGTACAGCTATTTATTTGCATCTGGGCCACCAATGCATTCTCAGGAGAAGGGAAGCTCACTGAGAGCAGTTCACAACTTCGTGATACTGACCCGAGGTTGTGTGTTGGTCCCATCTATGGTTTAGAAAGGACTATACGGTCACTTTTAGAGCTCACAGTACTAAGTCTGCAAGGCCAATAGATACCATAAATACTACGAATTTCTTCCCAAATTTGGTATATTGTCCAGGAACTCTGGCTGAAGATCCAACAACAGCATCATAAAATACATCAAATGCTATTCTGAAAACAGAGATTTCTTCAGTTGTATTAAAGTCCAATTTTTTTCCAGTAGTGTTGATGCTGAGGCATGCATACCTTTGGTAAATAAAGTCACTTTGAAGAGACACCAACACCTCCAGGGCTTCATGAAGGCCATTAATAACTTAGATTAGGAAGACTAATCCTGGGTAGCTGGGTGGATTGTCTCCTTCCATGCTAAAGGCAAATTATGCCTGGGCAAACTTCTTGACTGCACTGCTCCATCCAATCTCAGGGACTCACATGGCTCCTTCTCTGCTCGTGATCAGTAGCATCTCGCCAGTGATAGCACTCATGCTGTGTCTTGGTTGGTGGATTCCCCTATTATCTAATTTCACAGATAAAAAAAATAGGCTCAGACAGGTTAAGTAACTTGCCAACTTCTCATAGCAAGTAAGTGGTAGAGCCAGATTTTGAACCAAGGTCTGTCTGACTCTAAAATCTATGAACTTAATGACTCTGCTCTCCTTCCAGGAAGGACCACTGGAGAAAATGATGAATTTTAATAATATGTTATTAAAAGTCATGAGGAAAGCTATAAAAGTACTCGAGGAAAAAGAAAAAATTAGAAGTTAAAGAAAAGGAGATCCATCAAGATTGGAAACACAGATAATAAGGGAATAATCAGTTACTGGATAATATCTTCAAAATGTAAAGCTATATAATACAAAATGTTATACATTTAGTGAAGAAAGACATATTGATCAAAACTGCTTCCCACCTGTAAAAGGATCTGCTGCAGGCAGTGTGTTAGAAGATCCTGATGAAGAGCCTGGAACATACCGACCACCACCTGTGCATGCAAACAAAGAAAAGTCTCAAGTATGCCAGAATCCTGCATTTCATAAATGGCACATTGCTTACATCAGAAGATTCTAAATTTGGGGAGAAATAAAAGAGCAAGGCTGTCCCATGACAGAATAAGAGGAGTTACAGTCAGAAGTCTTATAGTTGGAAAGGTTAGTAAGAAACTAGAATTTCAGTGATTCTCCAAGTTTTATTTTTGTTAACTTTAATCCTTTATTATATCTTAGCTTCTGCACTTAAATATTAAAATAACTAGGAATTCAAATATAAAAAGATAAATTGCAGTTGGTCTCTGACCTAAATAATATACACATACAATCAGTTCCTGTTCCTATACGAATTCACTAGAATTCCTGCTGCTGTTGTTGCTATCAAACCACAGGCACCAACTGTGAATCTTTTAGAGAACCCCTGGGTTCATTAATTCATGTGTCAAACAGTGCATTCAGTGCTGAGATCTAGCAGGGAACAAGATTGCTTGTATCCACTGAAGCTTACAACCTACTGGAGAAAATTACAAAGGGGATGAATGGTTCAAAGGAAACAGACTTCCCATTTATACAATTACAAATGTGTGGTGTGTGTGAGTACGTTTTGTTAGTATCTCTAAGGAAATAATCAGAGGCGTCTACAAAAAGATATATCTAAGGATGCTGACAGAGTTTCAGAGGAGCGAAAAAGCCAAATTGTTGTTAGATTTCCAGACAGAGCCAGCTGCTTTAATATCGGTCCTCCATCCCACAAGATAGCTTATAAAATACAGTACTCTTTTGTACTGTAGACTGATATTCCAACCAACAGAAATATACAGGTAATAAACATTTTTTTTTTCTTGTTCTGTCAAGTGCATCTGCTGGGAGGGTCCTATCATTTATAGTTCATAGTGAATCAGTCTGATAATCTGTTTAAGTCAACATGCAGGTGAGATTAACTTTATTATGTGAACAAACAATGGAATTTTGAACTAGAAGGAGAGGAGATAATTTAGGAGCATGAAGCATCTGTGAGGGAAGAAGAAAAAAAAAAGACCTGAGACAGGAAGAGGATATGGGATCCTTGCAATACGAGAAAGAGCACTAGCACATGAAAGATAGAGTCAGAAATAATAGGAACCCATTAACAATAAAGTGTCAGTTTCAAATTTTTATTTAGAGCTAGCCCTATATCTAAGAAAAGACAGATATAGGGCCACTCTATATCTATCCCATATCATGGCCTCAGTTCCCAGGGCCCAGAGCTCAGGCTAATACTTCTAGAATTAAACTCTATTTCCAAGGATCCCAGACTCAAACTAATACTACTGGGATTATAATACTACTCGCATGAGAACCTAATCCCATTAATAACATTTTAGATGCTGTATACTATGTTATAAACAACTGACTTAAAATGAACATGAGGAGGGCTTCCCTGGTGGCGCAGTGGTTGAGAGTCCGCCTGCCGATGCAGGGGACGCGGGTTCGTGCCCCAGTCCAGGAGGATCCCACATGCCACGGAGCGGCTGGGCCCGTGAGCCATGGCCGCTGAGCCTGCGCGTCCGGAGCCTGTGCTCCGCAACGGGAGAGGCCACAACAGCTGGAGGCCCGCGTACCGCAAAAAAAAAAAAAAAAAAAATGAACATGTGGAATACAAATAACATGTAAACTAAAACTACCCATAGTTTAGTTCTAGATTTGATGCATAACTAACTAGTTTAGCCTCATGTGAAAACAGAATTTCTATTTACTAAATTTCACCAAAATATATATTTTAAAAAGAAGCAATAACATGAAGGAACTTACAGGTTTCTTTTCATTTCAAATGACTGAATTAGTTTCAGTTTAATTTTATTTAGTTTACAGTGTGGCTGTATTTTTGAAAGAGAATGACTTACAATTGTTTCCATAAATACAAAATTACTATATAATTTGAGCCTCAAAAATATATATCTGCGGCAAAATCCTGCTGTAGATCTTGGTTTTTATTTAAACAGCTAATCATAATAGGTGTTTAAACACAACAAATAAAAAAAATAATCAACATTGGTGGAAGTATATAAGACTTAATACAAACCCTAACTTACCTGTAAACGGATCTGAAAAACTGGGATTCCCAAGTCCCAACATTTGACCTTTTGTGTTATCAATAATAAATTTAGCCACCTGATCCAAAAACATAGGATTCAAATCATTCTTCTGCAAGAAGTTGTATGCAGTTAACCAGGGATCGTCAGTGATGTTATATGGCAGTTTATATGATGGTCCACCTTCGTTGACATCAATTGAGAAAACATAATCAAACTCCTTTAATAGGAATATAAAAAGGAGATAAGTGATTACTATCTGTTCACATAAATTAATGACATACATAACAAGGATTTATGTTAATAATTATAGTCCTAAACTTTCTCCAAAGCACAATTTTAAAATCTTCCACTTGGCAAATAATGTTTAATAGCAACCATATGCATGTGGTGCAAGAATAGTAGTTCACTGGCAGGTAGATGTGGGGGATGGATTATTACTACATATTAATTGTAAGACCAAAGGATGGTTTCCAATTAGTTGATCTCAAGGCCAAAAGTATTAGCTGTTACCTTACCCTACTCATGAAAACATGCTGGCATTATAAGCACAGCCCTGCAGGGTCCCTCATGGCCTGTCAAGTTAAATATAACTAGGCACAAAGCATTAGATGAAAGGTGACACAGAAGCGCCTAATCCAAAATGGTTGGGAACAGCTTATCTATGTAACTACCAAAAGGCAAATAATGGCAGTGTCCATCACAAATGCAGCTCTCTCTACATGCAAAGATATTTAAAAAAAAAAAAAAAAAAATCTACTTCAAGACTAAGAATCTCCCCATTGAAATCTATTTTTAAATGTCAAAACACCAAAGAAAATTTTATTAGCATGGGGAAAGGGAAACGAAAACTTTTAATTTGTCTAATGCTTTAAGATAATAGCAATTAGAAAGAAGTCGACATACTTTCCCTTCATATAAAACTTTTCCAGATGTTTGCTGATTAGCACCAGATGAGCCAACAACATCACCAATTTTTATCCACCTCCCTTCACTAACACTCCACTGATAGGCTTCGACTTTCTCCCCATCTCTGATTAGGCGAGTCTGTCCTTCTCTAGTACCTTAAAATAAAAATTTTAAGAATCAAAGAGAGAATGGCAGAGTAAATTTTACAAACATTAGATAGAAAAGTTTTAACATTAAAGTTTATATATAAAAGAAAATATGTATTTTGGTTTAATAGAAAATTTTATGAAACAAAATATTTTAAAATGTAATTCTACTGGAAACTGGCCAAAAAGAAAATAATGGTTTAAAAGAAACTCTACTGCGACTTCCCTGGTGGCACAGTGGTTAAGAATCCGCCCGCCTGCCGATGCGGGGGACACGGGTTCGAGCCCTGGTCCAGGAAGATCCCACATGCTGCGGAGCAACTAAGCCCGTGTGCCACAACTACTGAGCCTGCACTCTAAAGCCCATGAGCCACAACTACTGAGCCCACGTGCCACAACTACTGAAGCCCACACGGCTAGAGCCCGTGCTCCGCAACAAGAGAAGCCACCACAATGAGAAGTGAGAAGCCCACGCACTGCAATGAAGAGTAGCCCCCTCTCGCCGCAACTAGAGAAAGCCCGTGCGCAGCAATGAAGACCCGATGCAGCCAAAAATAAATAAATAAATAAATAAATTTAAAAAAACTCTATTAAGTAAAGGATGGTTAAAAACATGTGATTCTACTAAAAAGTAGCTGGCTGATCGAAAATAAAACAAATTTTATTAACAAGTATCTTCTGACAATACTTCATTTCAGTAAATGATTCTCCATTCTTCTAGCTGATCAGGCCAAAAAGAATAGAAGAGTGTGATTCCTTTCTCTCAATTCTAATCCTTCAGCAAATTCCATCAACTCTATCTTTAAAATATAGCTGAAAGACTACCTCTTCTCACCATCTCCATTGCTACCCGTTGGTACAAGCCACCATTATTTCTCCGTTGCACTGATTCAATGGCCTCCTACTATAGGCCCTGGAGCCCCGTAGAGTCTATAACACTGGCTGTTTATTCTGCCTATGACATTCTCCACATACATGTTAGCAAGATTTGCCCCCTTGTCTCCTTAAGGACTTTACCTGAAAGCCACATTCTCAGCAAGGCCTTCAGTGGCAGAGACTGCTAGCTGTCCTCCAGAGATTCCTGCTCCTATTCCAATGGGTAGAGCTGTAGCTGTCTAGTCGAAGACTACCTTATTCCGCCCCCTTACATTTTGTAGTCCCTAGATTACACACTGAGTAATGGTCAGTGGAATCTGGGTGGGTGTGATAAATGCCAGTTCTAGGCCTAGTTCATCATCTTCTACCCTCCCCTCTTATGGTGTCTGGTGGCTGAATATCTATAATTCAGGGAGACCCTGCAAGCACATGATGAAGATGATGATTTCAGCATGGGTCCCTCAATGACCTAGAGGAGTACAATTATTCTACTAACATGTTCCAGCATACCCTGCTGTCAACTGAACTTTAAATGTGCAACAAATAACCTTCTCTTGTGTTAACCCACTGACATTTTAGGAATTATCTGTTACAGCAACCAGTGCTATCCTAAGTATTATACATTTCCTGACTACTGAATTTCAAACTCCTGTTTTATTTTTTATTAAAACTCAATGCCTGCTTTACTTTTCCCATAGTACTTATCTGACATACTTGTATATTTACTTATTAACTTTTAAATTATCTGTCTCCTCCTGTACAACATAAATTTGTGAGAACAGAGATTTCTGTCCCTTTTGTTATCTGTATTCCCCAGAGCTTAGACCAATGCAGAGCAGACAGTAGGTACCTAGTAAATATTTATTGACTGTGTACATATAGACAAAAAGATTACATTTTTGCAAAGAACTGTAAGAATATTAAAAACATGAAATAATACAGTGGTGTTCAAACTTTTGGTTTCAGTATTTCTTTACAGTCAGAAATGTTATTCAGAAGCCCAAACAGCTTTTTTTTATGTAGGTTATATCAGTTGATTTACTGAATTTGAAATTAAAAATGAGAAGAGCAAAAAGTATATTTACTTCATGGAAAACAGTAATAGATCCATTACATATTGAATAAGTAATAGTTCAATGAAAAATAAGTACAGTTTTAAAAATTTAGTGAGAAGTCTGGCATTGTTGTACATTTTTGTAAATCTCTTTACTGTCTCTCTTAATAGAAGACAGCTGGATTATCACACCTGCCCCTGCATTTAACCTGCTGCAATCTGTTGCTTGGTTGATGTATACAAAGAAAATCCAGCATCACACGGATAATACAGTTGAGAAACAGAGGACTAGCTTAACAGCCTTTTCAGAAAAATGTGGGTATTCTACAAGTAGTAGATCCTAAAGGTTACAAATTTAGAATCTGAAACTGTATCAATGAATTTTTCATGCTCTATTATACTAAAATCTATTGATCTTATACTTTGAACAGTTCTTTTACCCATGTATGATTTTGTAAGACCATGAACTGGTCATTTGGAAAATACTGATTCACTGAGCTATGCAGATCTTCCATATGATTACACATTTTATTATTCAATATAAAAAAATCGCATTTGTTAATATTACCACTAATGTCACAAGTTTTCCAAAATTTCAATTTTCATTTGGAAGTCTGAATTTTATCTTTGGCAACAAATGCTGTCAGTTGTTTTCCTTAAAGTGACATTCTCGCTTTGTTCATTTTCAAAAAAAATATCTGCCGAATACCTAAGCCTGAATAACCGTAGTTGTTCTTTGAAATAAAAATGGAATTCCCTGAAAAAAGGGAGTTCAGCCTGCAACTCAAATGACTGCAGAAGTACTTACCCCTGAGGCACATGGTACTTCGGTAAACTGTATGTGTACTTTACATTTTGTCATCCAGAATGTTAAAAAGGACACGTACTAAAGGGCCAAAATGTAACAAAACTAATTTTTAATGCTTCATCAGGGACACTCCTAAGGGCAGATGGCATTTTTTTCTTTTTTAATGACGACTGCATACCAGTGAAGAACACCATGACTACCTGAATAGTTTGGTGCCACTGCCTCCATCTACGTACTAAGGAGCCAGCAGTTTTACCCACCACCGCTTTTATACCATAAATGTAGATGATAACACAGTGTAAAAGGCAAATAACATCTTAGTATTATAAAACTAGCTTTGACCACATGGATATCCTGAAAGGATCTCAGAATCCCCAGGGATCCACGGACCAAGGGATCATGGACATATCCAACCTAAGATTTCATTTGAGACAACTACTGTCCTCTGATTTTAAAATCAAATGATCCCTAACGCATTAAGCAGACATTGCTTTATTTAAACTCATTTTTATTTTTAGTCTGTACAACCTCTCAGAGAATCCAATCAACCAAAAGGTATTAAATGAGTGATTTCCGAACACCTACTATATATGAGCTAAGTATTAGGTGATTTATTTAAAGAAAAAGAGTCCTGTTTATGGGAACTTAGCTCCAAGTCTTTAAAACTGTGAGGCAGAGGCAAAAAGAACATGATTTTTCACTGTGGTTATGCATAATAAAAAGTCTCAAAGATCAGTACCTGGCAATGAGAATAATACTGAATGACTTAACAAAACAATCTTTTTTTCTTGTCACTCATTATTCCAAAAGGCAAACAAGGCAGCATTTTTTACTACTAGATACATTGAAATATTTACCAGGTTCATTCAGATGTTCCCTCCCAGGAAGCTGCTCAGCATTAATGTCCCCTAAATCACCAGTTTTGGAATCAATGGTTGCCTGAGAGAGTTCTCTTTCAAAAGCCTTGATTTCTTCAGCACTTGCTGTCCGATCCTCTGATTCTGTAAACACTCTAATAATACCATCACTATAAGGAAACAGAAAGTGGTTTTAAGTCACTGCCACAGTAGGTTAACATTATCACATTTCAATGATCCAAAGCAAAAATAATCTGTATTTGTGAATACGAGAAATGTTACTATGTATTTATTGCTGAGTGTAGAACTATGCCGATTTCAGCACACTACCCTCTATTACTTTCTAAAGCAATGGAAAGGGTGGAAAAAGACTATTTAAGGAAAAAGTTACTGGCAAAGAACAAAGAAATATATATTTAACACAATTTTCAATTCCAAATTAAATAGTTACCATCATAAAAATCTACAGACATAGCATACACTTTTAAAATGAGTATTACACACATAAGTATTATGGTATAAAGAAGGGTAGTAAACTGTTTAACTTATAAAGGGCTCAAATACCCAGGATAGGGCTTAGAAAATACTAGATGCTTGATATCCGTTCATTAGAAACGCATGGAGTCTGTCCTTACTATGCCATTAACTAGCAATGTAACCCGAATCAAGAAAAAAACAGCTTCACCTCTGGACTAGATGACAGTCACAGCCTCTATTTTCAGAAAAATGACTTCATTTCCATAATTTCTCTTTGTGAAATTTTGGGGTAGGGGAGACAAGTTAGCCACTTTCAACCGTACTAATCCTACTCAACTCTGCAGAAAAACTTTCTTACTTAACCTTCTACTAACAGCAGTGTTACCCCTTTGTTTATTTTTCTTCAACTTTAAATGACTTTAGGGTGAAAATAACTAAACCAACAAATCAACCTCTGGCCCAGCCAAGGAGTAAAATACATCTGCTTTATTCGACACTGTATCCCTTATGGCTGTCGCCCTTTTTCCTCTTGCCTTCAGTGCCACAGTAGTCTACAATCCTTTCCCTCATCCATTTCTTCAAAAATCTCTTTATCTGTCTCCTCTCATTTACCTTTTTCTATCATTTTCTATGAAAATGTGATGTCAAAAAAGTCACTGCTAACATCTTTCAAAGCAAATCCAAAAGCTTTCCTAACTTTCCATTCCTTAACCCCTCATGTACTTATTGACACTGATCACAATCTCCCTCCAAAATCTCTTTTCCGTCTCTGAATTTCAACATCTGGATTGCTTTTTGTTTAGGCTACTGGCTTCTCTTTTTCTACCCACAGTGTATCACAAGTTCAGTCTTTAGTTCTGCTCCTCCCCTTCTATGTTGCTTCCCTCAGAGAAAGATGCCCTATTGCTTGACTCTGGAAGTTCTGTGCCAATCTTGATCTTCAGTCTCAGTTGCTACACTAGGACCCAGTCCAAATGCCCATGACCAATCTGCATGAGTGTGGCTTATCACCACTTGGATCCCAGGAAGTTATCACCTTCTTCACCAAACCAATTCCCACTCTTGTCCATTTTTATTAATGTGGACTTCTAATCATCCAAAGTTTGAAACTCTATCCTTTTCTGACACGCCCCCTTCTGATCATTTTCCCTCTGCATTATCTCATTTTCCGGTCTTTTATCCATTAGCACTGCAGGGTGAATATTTCATAACTTTACACCTACTACTGCAATTGCTTACCAACTTGGTTTCCTGCCCATTGTCACCACTAGTTAAATCTAACCTACGTATTTAATAATTCATAAGTTCTGCTTTAATCACAGCACTTCTTGCTCAAGAGCTACAACCCTTTAACCCCAAGCACTGAATCTAACAAATGCTGGACATTCCAGGTTCTCCATAATAAAGCCCCACGCTATCATCTTCCCCTGTCATCCACTGTTCCCCAGCATTGTTCCTCCACCATTTTCCTTCATTATCTTTCAAAACCCAATTCAAATTTCTTCTTCTCCAGAAAGTTTGCCCACACCAATCTCTAACTTCTCTAATTTCATGTTTCAACTGCAGAACTTACAGTGCAATACTATTGTAATATATCATGTATCATTAGTGCAAAAGCTGTTATACCTACTACTGTTTTGTTTAGTAACACAAATGTGCCTGTGGTCTCCCCAATTCACCTGAAATTCCTATGGCTTATCTCTGTGCACTCTAACACCTACCTAAGTCCTAGACACATATTACTGATTGATTGACTAGAACATGAGTACCTCGCACCAACCACAATGTCACCATTGTCTAGCACACAGCAGCACCATATAGACTGAGCTGGAAGTCGGATTGTTTGAGCACATTCCCCATGTTTCCAGATTCTCAGAGATCTGTCTTCTGCTGTTGTCACAAAATCTAAAATTAATGAATACAGGAAAAATTAGTTTGAATATATAAAATTAAGTACATTTATATATACCACCTTTCTAAATAGGCATACTGATTTTTAAACCCCAAAGTATTTATAAATCATAGCTTTAAATTTTATGTATTTGTCACTTATACAATATACAACTTCAAAGAATCACATTTTTATATATTTAACATCTTACACACTATACTTTATACCAATAAATTATAAGAAGTCTTTCCTCAGATGCCCAAGAACTTTTTTTTTTTTTTTTTTTTTGCGGTACGTGGGCCTCTCACTGCTGTGGCCTCTCCCGTTGCGGAGCACAGGCTCCGGACGCGCAGGCTCAGCGGCCATGGCTCACGGGCCAAGCCGCTCTGTGGCATGTGGGATCTTCCCGGACCAGGGCATGAACCCGTGTCCCCTGCATCGGCAGGCGGACTCTCAACCACTGCGCCACCAGGGAACCCGCCCAAGAACTTTTTACAACACACCATCAAGTCTGAATTAATATAAAGATGATCATACAGTTTCCTCCTTTAGGAAAAAGATACTTATGAAATAAAGTTACTAAATTACTCAAGTTACAGTTAGTAAATTGATTTAAATCATTAGCCCTCCGCCCCCCACCTCAAGATGGAATAGAACAATGCTCAATACAAAATTTAAAATATGTAGTATAAGACAGTCTTACCTTTACAATTTGGAAAGACAGATATGCTATAAATATAATTTGTATGACCATAAAATACTTCAAGACACTCGCCAGTGATTTGCCACCTTCTAATACTAGCATCATTTGCACAGGAGAGAAATTCTGTTTCACTCAAAATTGCCAAGCCTCTTACACAGTCTTCATGCCCTGTATTAAAAAAAAAAAGAACACAATAAATCAATAAAAATGGATCATTTGGTTGATGGCTCTATGTATTTTATTAACATTATAAAACACATACCAGTGAATATTAAAAACTGATTTTCAAGTTAGAGAAATACTTTTTTTTTTACCAGTAGAAAAACCTGATAGCCAAAATTTGTATTGTAGGCTTGGCAGTATTTTTTATCATCAGTCTTGGGAAGTTCTATATTTACCATATCTTCTCTAAATTATTTCTTAAAAATTTCTTAAACTCCTCCAGAAATAAGTTTCTGATCCCCACAATTGTTTTAAAGGAAATCCTTTATTTATCGACTGATTGATTGGCTTCACGGCATGCGGGATCTTAGTTCCCGACCAGGGATCAAACACGTGCCCCCTGAAGTGGAAGCTCGGAGTCTTAACCACCGGACCACCAGCGAAGTCCTCCAGTTTTTACTTGATAATTCATTTCAACTTTTCCTCCCCAATAACAAGAGTAATTTATAACATATACAATATTAAAATATAAACAGATATATAACAAAGAGTAAATATCCCCTAAATTTCTCACCACATAATACTGAGATTAATATTTATAAAGCACCAAGAAAAGAAAAACTAAGATTACAAAAAAGATTTCAATTATTTAAGAGTTTGAAATAAAATATCATAGAAAAGTAAACTTTATTAAAATGTGAAATAGGTTGAGAGAGATTAATTTATCTAAAACCACACAATCAGTGGCAGAGCTAAAGCAAGAATTCAAGTTTCCTGCCTCCTGTTCCTGCCTCTTTCGATTCAACCAAAACATAAATATAAAGCCAAACATTGTTGCTTTACCAAGGGAAATATTTCATAATTTATATAAATGCAGGCATTAAAATAAAATAAAAATTAATGACTATTGATTTTTTAAAAGGGCAAGAATTTATGGAATGAAAACTTCTTGTGTTATGTTGATTGTATATATATATATATATACATGTGTGTGTATTTATTCCTCTCATCAAAGGATATTAAATGTTTTTAAAAACTTGATAAGATTCCATTTTTTTCAATATTAATTGAGGCATTGTAGATGCCACTACAATTTTTTTTAAAAGACAAAACATTCTCAGAAGTTTGTGATCTAATAAAGGAGACCAGAAGTCAAAACCTTTCCCATGCTCAGTATTTCCTATGCTGATTCAGATTATCTATAACAGAGTAATAAAAACTTAACACATATGTTGTATGTATGGAAGCAAAAACAAAGGGATGTTTAGTTACAACTCATTGTCTACTTTCTACCTACAGATAGTTTTATCTGCACAAAGGGACTTCTTGAAGTATTATCCAGGATGCTGATCAACTTTTAAGGAATAAATAAAAGCAAGGAAAAACAAACAAACAAAATCATACCAAAAATGTTAAGTGCCCCACAAATAAATTATCAGTTCTAATATTAGACAGCAGATGCCTCGTTTTAGGAGTTATTTAATAGCTGAGGTTTTAAAAGACTACCCACCTGAAACTACAACATAAACAAAGCCTGAAAGTTGTTATTATTAAACAATGTACTTCAATATTAATAAAAGCACGACTGATGTTTTCCTCATATATGAAGATAACACTACTGACCCACCCTCAGTAAGACTTATGCTTGGAAGTTTCAGGCTGAACTTGTTCAAATGACAACCAAAACATAACTGAGTACCAAAAATTACATATATAAAATACACAGAAGCACATACCCATATTGTAGCTATTTATTAGTCCATATCTGGTTGTTTTATGAGAGGTCTCAGTACATATTTTAAAAAGATATTACCGGGCTTCCCTGGTGGCGCAGTGGTTAAGAATCCGCCTGCCAATGCAGGGGACACGGGTTCGAGCCCTGGTCCGGGAAGATTCCACATGCCGCGGAACAACTACTGAGCCTGCGCTCTAGAGCCCGTGAGCCACAACTACTGAAGCCCGCGCACCTAGAGCCTGTGCTCCGCGACAAGAGAAGCCACCTCAAATAGAAGCCTGTGCACTGCAACGAAGACCCAACACAGCCAAAAATAAATAAATAATTCAAAAAAAAAGATATTATATATTAACTGTCAGAAAATTTACATTCACCCAAGTTAAACGGCTCAAATACGCTGATGTTTTTCAAATACCACTTTAAAACTTCTAAATTTTTGAAAAAAATCACCTGTGCAAATAGGAAGCAAAAAGATTACAAAAGCTGTCTACTCTGATCTTACCAGAAAAAGTCCTCTCGCATCTTCCAGCCTTCCAAAGTTTAATAGTCTTGTCTGCTGATCCAGTTAACATTAAGCCCTGCTCAGGTAATATCTTTACTGCCCATACTGCAGCTGTATGACCCTGTGAGAAAAATGGGTATTAAGTTAAATTGCCACAGAATCATCATCTTTAATTATTTTCTCGAATATTCACATAGAACTACTGTACCTGTAAGGTCATCATGCATTTGTCATTCAGCCAGACTTTAGCAGTAGTGTCCCATGAGCCACTAAGTAATGTCCCAAATTTTCCAGATGAAAGACTACAAACTAAAGGGGAAAAAGGCATTAATTAACACATTTTCATAGAGAAAAATGCTCAACCTTGCTAGTTATTAAAACACTACAATTTTAAAAACACTTTATGAAGTGACAGTATTAGCTAATTAAGGCTCAACTCAATGGAAATGCAGAAGAGTGTAGCGGTCAAGAGCACAGACTCTGGTGCCAGACTGAGTGGGTCCAAGTCCTAGCTATACCACTTAGGAGCTGTCTGACCTCAGGGATATTACTTAACATCAGATTCCTAGACTGTAAAATGAGGGAGCAGGATTAAGTGGGCTGCGCAGTCCCTTCCAGTTCTAAGAAACTACACAGGAAAATAATGCAAATGATTTTCAAACGCTATTTACATAGTTATTTAGGGTCACTTTAGTTAACATGACAGAAAAAACTAGAGCCAAGCTGACTCATTTCATTACTCAACAGTAGTGAAATGGTTAATTAAATGCCTTATGATCTTGATGTAACACTGTACAAGCTAAAAATTATAAGTATGAAAAATTATCTAAAAACATGGAAACAAAAAAGACAGTTCTGATTAAAAATGGCAGATTATCCACAGTAATGCTATAAATGGTATTAATCTACAAGGACAAAGAAAACAGAAAACAACATAACTGACTTAGCAAAATGGAGGAGGTTACACAGAAAGCGATTAGAAGCAGAGTAACTGGCCCCACAAAACTGAGACTAAGTATCCAGCCACTAGGTTCCATAGAGGATGGGGCTAAGCAGAGGACCTGAAAAATGAGAACAGTGATTCAAAGGCTGCACACAACAGAGTGAAACACTAGACCTCTCCTCTCAGCCTACAGTGTCAGGAAAGTACATCCTTATCCACTGCAGGAAGGAGACTGGAGGTTTATTCTCTGGAGGAACTGAAGCAGAGTTTCTAGACTCTGGTCACCAGGCATAATAAAGGGCTGGAATAAGGAACCCTAAGAAACACAAGGGGAATAAGTAGAAAGTCTCCATCCTGAAATGTGGTACCTACAGTCCCCCTGCTCCCACAATATCCGCAGCCAGGCATACATCCCACTCCACCTAAGTAAGAGGCAGGAGGACTCTTTTCTAGAGGACTGAATAATGTTAAAGAACTCCAGATGCAGACATTCGAGAGGGTTTCCATCTAAAAAGTCAGACCATCAGATCACCTTCTAACGAAGCCCACCAATCATCAAGCTCCACCTACACGAAAGAGAAAAACCAAAACAAAGAAACAGAAAAATAAGGGGGAAGGGGTTTGGGGGACCCATAAGAAACAAATTCAATTTCAGGAAGCAGAAGAAAAATCTTCAATACAGTATTATTTGCAAACAGATATTATATAAAAAAAGAACTAATGAGAGAACAAGAAAACTAAATGCTAAAAATAGAAGAACCAAACTGAAAAAATAATAAAAAAAACTAGGGGGAGAAAAGTCTCCTGAGAATTAGACCCAAAAGGCAAATACATGAAAAATAGGAAAGGATAATTAAGAAAGTTAGAAAGTAATTTCAAAATGTCCAACATCTAACAGGGATTCCAGAAAGAGATAATTGCGGAGGGGGAGGAGAAAGATGAGGCAAAGAACACAGAAATAGTACAAGAAAGATTCCTAAAAATGAAGGTCATGATATCTAGATTGAATGAACCCACAAAAGTGCCCAATGAAAGGCACTTTGAGAAACAGAGATAGACATGCATTGTGAAATTTTATAACATTAGAAATAGAGAAGACTCCAAAAGTTTGGGAGGGGACCAGAAAAGTGATGCTATTTTGATTCCCCATCTTTTCTATGGGACAAACTTCTAAATAACGTTATACATTAAAAGCAATGGAGCAATGCCTTCAAAATTCTGAGGTTAAATGGTTTTAACACAGGATTCTACGTCCAGCCAAAAAATCAAATATTCAATAAGACTAGAATAAAGCTATTTTCCAATATGCAAATACAATATATTTAACCCCCATGTCACAGCTTTCTTAGGAAGCTGCAACAGCTGTATTACACTAAAATGAAAGAGTAAGTTAAGAATGACAAAACACGGGATCTAGGAAATAGGGAAATCCAGGATGACATTAGCCCAGGTAGTACCAATCCAACAAAAGGCTAGAAGGTTACAAGAGGAAGTTTCCAGGAAATACATGGAACATATAAATATTTTAACGTGTGGGGTAGCCATTAGTTATATTCATCAAATATTTTCTGCTCTTCACCCTCTAAGCAAATGGTAAGACTGAACTCCCCAGTTCCTTTGGCTTTAGGTATGCTACATGACTTGTTCTGGCATTTAAAAATGAGCAGAAATAATGTTACTTTCAGGTGGAAGCTTTAAGGATAGGTGCACAATGAAGCCATGCTCCCTCCCCACTACTCCAATCTCTGTGAAAGCACATGCTGCAGTGAAGCTTCTGTCATCCGGATCCCACAAGGAGTAGAGCCCCCTGCTGCACTGGATCTATAAGAAGCAAAGCAAACTTATTGCATTAAGCCACTGTGATTCTGGAGTTGTCTGTTACCACAACGTCACCTAGCCTACCGGACCGATTCAGAATTAGTAGCAAAAGTGAGGCACTGCTGAAGCAAAAAGCTGAAATATATGGTAGTGGCTTAACAGGCAGGTAATGAGGAGACTATTACCACAGAATAGAAGGCTGGTGCTCCTTATCATGTAGTAAGGAACATTTGATAAAGCTGTTACCGGCAATAACTCAGGACATGACAAACTTGTAGTCTAAAGAAAGAGGTTGGAAAACAGGACTTCAGTAATGGGTGTTGCTTACTATTGGTCACATTTGGCTAGGTACTAAAAGAATGGAATGAGATCAAGAACTGGCTGGTTCCCAGCCAGAAACGAAGAGTCCAAACTTAGGGATTTGCAGAGGTGGAAGAGCCAATTGCTTCTCAAGCCCAAATGAAAAATGTAAACCTGAGAAGTCCTTTCAGCAGCAAAGGACAACTGAAACCCAGCCATGCAACAGGAAAAAATCAAAAACATGGCCATCCATCCTGCACAGTGCCAAAACTTCCAAATGGATTTAAAGCATTTTCAAAGCAAAGAAAATTAAGGTTGTTGCCCTGAAAATAAATGCTTTCACCTGGGAAAACAGCTCAGGGAAAAGAACCTAAAGGTTCAGCTTTCCAACTAACGTCTGAAAGGCACAAGGTTTCAGTAGCTAAATCTGAAGAGGCACACAGGGAAAGAAAGAAGGAGAGATGGGGAGTAATACAGCAAATCTAGACTACAGCTGAGGTATGACTGCTGACAAAGAGATCTGACTGGAAATCAGACAGGTAAAAAACATAAGTTTTTCAGAGAGTTATGCTGCCAATAACTAAAAATGTCCGTGACTGTTCAAGACTTAACAGGACCCTTGTGCACCTAGCTCCCACAAGCAGAAAGCAAGTTGAAAAAGTTGGTAGTCCCCAAGGAGGGTCAATGTGACCAAGGAGAATAACAGAAAAGAATCCCAGAGGGTTAAAGGAGAGCCATGAAGAACAATGGATTGGGAAACCCCTTTTGGAGACCAGAGGGAACTGATCACAAAAACCTATCACTCTCAGAGTAGGGGGTCCTTGAAACAGCCACCCATCCGAATTTCAGATGACTACAGATTAGAAACTGCTGTCTTGCATTGCACCCTTTTCTGAGTGGGAGTGCTTCCTCTGACTACCCTCAATATTCCACAGTTGTGTACTGAGTGAATGGGTGACAGATAACTTGTGTTTTTTGGTCCACAGATCTCCAAATTTAAGAGGAACTATGTCTGGACCTGATGTAGAAACACCTGAGCATCATTTCCCTGATATTTAGAATACTATGTATCATCCAGAAATTCTTAATTTTGAACTTGATGCTGCAACTGGATGGGACTTTTGGCTTGTCTGACATTGAGAGAGAAGTGGGTATATTTTGCCTGCAGAAGAGACAGCAAGCTGAATAACTAGTGACCAGAGGCAAACTGTGGTAGCTCTCTTTTTGGGC
Source organism: Phocoena phocoena (assembly GCF_963924675.1). NCBI lineage: Eukaryota > Metazoa > Chordata > Mammalia > Artiodactyla > Phocoenidae > Phocoena > Phocoena phocoena. The sequence continues at coordinate 40,670,857 of NC_089224.1, read as the reverse complement.
CCTGGCACTTGCCCCAAAGTGTGGGATGGCACTTTCCTCCTCCATTACCTAAAACCGCAACTTGTAATGTAACTGGAAAGTGTTATACATATATACTGACTAAAAAACAGTACCACTCTACCATTTAGAAAATAAAATTTGGGCTAGAAAGCTAACAGAAAAATGACATGACATAAGGATGTCAATCATTAATTTCTTTATCTCCTACTCACTAACGTGGTATGTTTTAAATTTAAAAAAGAAAGAAAGAAAGGAAAGAAGGGAGGAAGGGAGGGAGGGAGGGAGGAAGGAAGGAAGAAATGACATTTGGCCTCAAACCATCAAGTAACTTAACAAAATAACAAAAGATGACCTTATGATAAAGTAGAAACAAACCAGGCAGAAAAAATACTCTAAAATGTGAAGCAGTATTTTTACTGCACAGGTTTCTATGAGAAACACCTTAAAAAAAATCAAGATAGGGCTTCCCTGGTGGCGCAGTGGTTGAGAGTCCGCCTGCCGATGCGGGGGACACGGGTTCGTGCCCCGGTCTGGGAAGATCCCACATGCCGTGGAGCGGCTGGGCCCGTGAGCCATGGCCGCTGAGCCTGCGTGTCCGGAGCCTGTGCTCCGCCACGGGAGAGGCCACAATGGTGAGAGGCCCGCGTACCACAAAAAAAAAAAAAAAAAAAAAAAAAAAAAAAATCAAGATAAATATGATTACATAAACTTTTGCATTACAAAAAAAAAACAAGAACATATATAAAGTTAAAAAAAGATAATGAAATGAAAAAATATTTGTAACTTGTATCAAAGGATTAAAAACTCTAACTTATAAAGGACTTTTAAAATGGCCAAACCCCACATTATATGGACAAGAATATAGTTCTCAGGAAAAAAATGCCAACAGCCCTTCTGTATATGAAAAAATGATCCCTCCATAATGAGAGATGAAAATTGGCCCATACTAAAATATCATTTTTCACTTATTTTGGCAACAATCTGAAAGTCTGACAACATACTTTGTTGATAAGGGAAATACGGACGTATACTACTGCTGCTGGAAATGCAAAAAAAGTTTTAACACCTAATGTGGGGATTTGGCAATAACAAAGTTAAATATGCATTTACCCCTTGATCCAGAACTAGATATCATACCTAAGTTACACTCACAAAAGAACAAAATGACATATGCACAAAGACACTTGCACTAGCAAAAATCTGGAAACTTAGATATCCATCAATTGGGGACTGGCTAAATAGGTTAAAATAGCTATAGTACAGCTACACAATGAAATACAATGCCATAGTAAAAATGAATGACGATTTCTATATACTGCAATGAAGTAATCCGTAGAACAGTATTATCAAGCAAAAGTAGCCAGGGCAGAAAACTGCAGTAAGATACCTTCTATCTAAGAAAGAGGCAACATAAATATACATACATATTTGCTAATTTTTTTTTGAGAAAGAACAAAGTTAATAAACAATTAGTTACTTATAAGGATGGTGGGAGAAGGCAATACAGACAGAATCCAGATTTCTCTGAATGCACCATGTTGAATAGTTTTTTCTTTGCAACTATGTATGTTTTATATAATTACAAAACAAAATTAAGTTAAAAAAAAAACCCTGGTGAGCACCACTACAACTCAAATTGAGGTTTCTAAATACTATCTCCCACTAAAAGAAAAACATAAGGCTTCTTGGCAAAATGGCTGACTTCAGGTCTAGAACACTTTGTACTACCAAAAGCAAGGAAGACTTCTGAAGGTCTTATCAAGAGGCCACAGGAAACAATTTTTAAAAGAGGTTTCCAATCAAATATGGGACAATTTGAGAATCAAAAAAGGAAAAAAAAAAAGATGTTAGGGAATCAACTCATTTTGAAACCCAGTAAAAGAGGTGAGAGAAGGGGCAAGAAAAGTGCTTATCCTGTCTTCTCTGTGTGTCTCACACGGTAACCAAAGAGTTGATGTGGAAAGTTCTTTACAGAAAAATGCTAGCTATTAAATCCAAAAACAATGGTAGAATTAGAGTATAATTTGCAAATTTTAATGAAATACTGGATCTATGCAATGATCACCAGTAGATGTTAAAGACTTATTTTCAAAGGCTGATGGGAATTTTATAAAGAATGGATGAATCTGGGCTTCCCTGGTGGTGCAGTGGTTGAGAGTCTGCCAGCCAATGCAGGGGACATGGGTTCGTGCCCCAGTCCGGGAAGATCCCACATGCCCCTGAGCGGCTGGGCCCGTGAGCCATGGCCACTGAGCCTGCGTGTCCGGTGCCTGTGCTCCGCAACGGGAGAGGCCACAACAGTGAGGGGCCCGCGTACCGCAAAAAAAAAAAAAAAAAAAAAAAAAAAAAGAATGGATGAATCTTAACATCATGAAAAGAAATATTACATGCCTCCTGTTGTGCTACAACAGAAAGTATAAAATTCTTGCTCAAAACTTGAATCTGAATCTGATCAAGCTTCTAGATCTAATAGCTTACAAGGCTACGGGACTGAGGAACATGAGGCTAGAGAAATGAGGCTTTAACCAGCGGAATTCAGATTACAGGAAATTCTACAGGTAAAATAAGCTGGTTTCAAATAGAGAGGGGATTTAAAAAAAGAAAGAAACCAGTAGATCAAAAGACAAGTGGACCTTTGGGTTACAATTCAAACAAACTGTAAAAAGAAACATTTGAGACAACTGGGTAAATTTGAACATTCACTGGATATTTGGTAACGAGAAATTAGGTTTTGTTTTGTTTTAGGTGTGATAATGATATTGTTTTTAAAAAAGAGAGAGGGATTTCCCTGGTGGCGCAGTGATTAAGAAGCCGCCTGCCAGTGGAGGGAACATGGGTTCGAGCCCTGGTCTGTGAAGATCCCACGTGCCGTGGAGCAACTAAGCCTGTGTGCAACAACTACGGAGCCTGCGTTCTAGAGCCCGCGAGCCACAACTACTGAGCCCACGTGCCACAACTACTGAAGCCCATGCGCCTAGAGCCTGTTGTCTGCAACAAGAGAAGCCACCACAATGAGAAGCCCGCGCACCCCAACAAAGAGTAGCTCCCGCTTGCCGCAACTAGAAACAGCCCGCACACAGCAATGAAGACCCAACGCAGCCAAAAATTAATTAGTTAAAAAAAAAGAGAATCCTTATCTTTTTGAGGGGTCAGCAAACTGTGGCCTGTAGGCCATCTGTTTTTGTACAGTGCACAAACTAAGAATGGTTTTTATATTTTCAAGTGGTTGAGAGAAAAAAAAAAGGTACTTCCTGACATGTGAAAATTTTGACATTCAAATTTCAGTGTCCATAAATAAAGGTTTATTGAAACACAGACATGTTCACTCATTTATTGTCAGTGGCTGCTTTTGCACACAATGGCAGAGCTGAGCAGTTGTGAAAGTGACTGTATGGCCTGCATAGCCTAAAATATTTACTACCTGGCCCTTTACAGAAAGTTTGCCAAACCCTACTGTAGTGCTATATATTGAAGTATTTACAAATGAGAGAGTATATTGGAAATTTCCTTTAAAATAATATTTTGGAAGAAGCAGAAGATGAAGCAAGATAGGCCTTGTGTTGATAATCCTTGAAGCTATGTAAATACATGAGTAGAAAAGATCATTACACTATTCTCTTTTATGTTTGTTTATATATAACTTATTATAAAATACTATGTCTCTACTTTTGTATACATTTGAAGATTTCCTTCAAAAAGTTTAAAAAAATCTGTATCACCCTGTATTGAAGATTTCCCATACCTACACACAAAACATTTTACAAACTCCTTAAAGAAATTAAGTTTAGAGTGCTTATGGGCCATACTATTTGCTTACAGATGTCCCAAACTATTCCAGATACATAAAAAAACAGTAATACACATATTGCATTGATTAAGCATATCATTTTATAACAAAGAGCTGTTAAGCAAACACAAATCCAGGAATATAAAAGAATCAGAAATACAAATCACAGAAAATGCTGTTCAAAAGTATTAAATACTCTCAAATAATGATACCAGAACCCTAAATACATTCCTTCTGGGGCTTTAATTTGCTGCATAAATACAGACATAACAGCCCAAAGATAAAGAAGTGCTCTCAGTTTTCCTGAGTAAATGAATTTCTTGCACAAGATAGCTGAAAAACCAAAATTACAAAGTATATAAAGTCATAATCTTTTTCTTTTTACAAATGTAATCATGTCAACCATTACTGATGACAATTAAGTCTGTAACAGAGAATTTGCAGAACAATGATGATCCAAAAGGTTTTCACTATTAAGCCATAGCTATAGGTAAAAAATAATAATAATAAAAACTAGGGGGCTTCCCTGGTGGCTCAGTGGTTGAGAGTCCGCCTGCCGATGCAGGGGACACGGGTTCGTGCCCCGGTCTGGGAGGATCCCACATGCCGTGGAGCGGCTAGGCCCGTGAGCCATGGCTGCTGAGCCTGCGTGTCTGGAGCCTGTGTTCTGCAACAGGAGAGGCCACAACAGTGAGAGGCCTGCGTACCGCAAAAAAAAAAAAAAAAAAAAAACTAGGGAAAGCAGATATAAGAATTTTATCTTCAAAAGGATAAAACTTATTCAAACAGAAAAATACCAAAGCATTATACTCACCAGTATTTTTGTGACCTTTTAGTACATAAAGTGGTGCTGGACTCTCCAGTGAGAAAATGCAAATATTGTGGTCATTTCCTCCAGTGGCGATTAGTCCATGAGGGTACATGTCACTTGAAGGTATGATGCATACACAAGAGACAAAATTGGAGTGGCCGCTCATACAGTGCATTTCTGTAAAGCCCCTGTTAGGACTGGAAAGACATGATAATTAATAAGATATACATTTGTCCTCTGACTTAGCATAGGATAGACGTTGTCAAACTACTCATTTTCTTTTAGTATCTAGGTTGAACTTTATATACCACTTTAAGAATCTATTGTTTTAAATTAAATATTAAATACCTAATTTGTCTTAGCTACTACAGAGGCTTAATCAGATTAGGAGAAGCTTAATTAGTGTTTCACTGTTAAGAGTATGTTAATTAACAGAAAGAACAAGGAAGGAAAGGAGACAAATATCATAAGTGTTTTTTTTTTTTCCTCCACCTGCATTTCTACTTATCAGTGATTGTTACCTTAAGAAATCCCTGGTGAAGTGAAACATTCATGCAATTAGGATAATGGAATCTACTATCAATAAGCCGTAAACACATTGAGGACATTTGCACACTCTGAAACATTAACTCAGTACTCATTAGTATAGCATGTGTATCTAAATAGCTAGACTATCAATCACTTTCAATATACAAACTAAAGGAACTAATACAGGGACATACAAATGACTGCTCTAGGAACACAGCGTATTAATAACTGCCTGGGAATTAGAATGATTACCAATTTGTTATACACATCCTTCACTTAGCACCACTCCCTTACATAACAGGTCAAACAACAGATTATGATACACTATATGTGGAAGGCAGTAAGTTAGCTGTAGAGGGGGATAAAAGAATTATATCCCTGATTCAAGCTAAATCAAGGAGTTTGTGATCTAGCTGAAGGAGATAAAACAACTGTACATAAAAGGGAAGACTCCCAGATAAAGACTGCACACATGCTCATCTATATTCACTCCTTTCTCAAACACCACTACAACAATATGTATAATGTATATTTTATATCTATCCATCTATGTATATTTTAAGAAAGGCATAAACCCACAAGGCCAGAGAGAATAAGAAAAAAAAGAACAGAAATATAACTGAATACTGAAAGCTGACAGAAAAGTAGTAAAGGCCTTAGGATACTTGAAAAAAATGAGTTCTAAGCAGGCATGAGGGAAAGTAAGAGGCCCAATTTACCAACGAATCTGCAGAAGGCTCAAGAATTAGCAGCACTATGTATCTCTAGGAAATGGGAACAAAAAACTAGAATTAGGAAGACTAGTTGAAAGTCTTTGGAATCAGACACAGAATCATATCAAAAAATCTTCAAAGGAAGGTATTTGGTAGTAGCTAGTTTTAACTTGTTTACTTTATTTTGGTGTTGCTTTTTTTTAAGTGTCATTTTAGAAACTTTTTTTTTTTTTTTGGTTGAGTTGGGTCTTTGTTGCTGGGCACGGGCTTTCTCTAGTTGCGGAGAGCGGGGGCTACTCTTCGTGGCGGTATGCAGTCTTCTCATTGCGATGGCTTCTCTTGTTGCAGAGCACGGGCTCTAGGCGTGCGGGCTTCAGTAGTTGCGGCTCGCAGGCTCTAGAGTGCAGGCTCAGTAGTTGTGGCACACGGGCTTAGTTGCTCCGTGGCATGTGGGATCTTCCCAGACCAGGGCTCGAACCCATGTCCCCTGCATTGGCAGGCGGATTCTTAACCACTGTGCCACCAGGGAAGCCCTAGAAACTATTTCATCAATAAGTCCAAAGAAATGTAAAAGATAGGACATGTTTAAAAATCTATATTATATAAACCACTAAATCTACCTAAATGTGTCCCTTAGCACTCCTCAGTACAGATGGATGCTTGTGTGTAACTACCGTAGTGATCTGTGAAGCTCTTAATGGCAGAATCCAGAGCTGGTTCTGCCCAAGTTTGTAGCACAATGTTGTACATGGTAATCATTAAGTACTTCATGAATCAGTGAAAAAATGCTTTAAGTGTCAAGTTAAAAAAAAAAAAAAAAAAGACACTCCAGCCAGACAACTGCCCCTCTTGTACCCAGCAAAGTCTGAAGTTTTTTCTTTAGAAAAGGTGAAAGTCTTTGGCTGGGGGTAGACACAAGGCACAGTTAATCCTTGGGGTATGAGAAACATGTACATTCACCATAGAGGCCAAGACCACCAAAGACAAAATCTAGAAGCCAGGCAATCATCCTCTAGGCAGGAGATCAGCCCTATTAAACAGTCCAGCCAGATAACCCTACAGTGAAGCTCATAGCCATGAAGCTCCACGGATACACAGATCTTTCAAGTTTTTTAGTTCTCCACCCTTAATGGAAAGCACAGAATAAGAATTACCAGAGGGGCTTCCCTGGTGGCGCTAGTGGTTGAGAGTCCGCCTGCCGATGCAGGGGACACGGGTTCGTGCCCCGGTCCGGGAAGATCCCACATGCCACAGAGCAGCTGAGCCCGTGAGCCCGTGAGCCCGTGAGCCCGTGAGCCATGGCCGCTGAGCCTGCGCATCCGGAGCCTGTGCTCCGCAACGGGAGAGGCCACAACAGTGAGAGGCCCGCGTACCACAAAAAAAAAAAAAAAAAAGAATTACCAGACATTTGGGGTAAAATAGTGACCAAAACAAACAGGGAGGGGAAATAACCAATTTGGAGGAAACAGACCACTAAGGAGAAGATAACTTTAAAAAAATCAGCATTGCCATTCTTAGGTATAAGATATTGCAACCATGAAACAAAAACATAATTTCACAAAAAGTTAAGGCAACTTCTGAGGAAGTATAGTAGAGAGAGAAAGAAATTTATAGAGAGAAATAAAAAGCAATTTAGAAACAAATTCAATATATGAATAAAAAGTTCCAGAAAAGAGGACAGAGAAAATAAGACGAAACCAAAGAATTTAAGAAAATGTCCCAGAACTTATGGATATGACTTATGGACATTAAAAGGGACCACACTTAATGAATGTGAAAAATGAATGAATATAGATCACCTCCCAGAGAGAAAAAGTAACAGGTCAAGAATAAGAATGGCTTCAGACTTCTCAACTGTAACACAGTGAATACAGTGGAGCAATGACTTCAAAATTCTGAAGAAAATTTGGAAACTACAATGCTACAAACATTTAAATTATTCTTCAGGTAGCTAGGCAGGCTAAAATCATGTTCCAATTGCAAGGTCTTAATACATTTATTATCACTGCACTGTATTTCAGGAAGCTCCTGGAGGATGTGCTCCAATAAGGTATCAAGGAAGAAAACCAAGAAAGTTAAAGGATATTGATAATAGAAATCTAAGACAAGAGGTCCAAAAAGGGATTCTTGAGAAGACAGTGAAGGGAGATCCCAGGATCAGCTGTGCACCAGAGGCAGACAGACCAGGTCAGAAAGTTTTCATCATCAGGAAAATGAAACTGTTATATATTCAATGTGTCTAGAGGTCTTGAGAGGAGAGTTAGACAACTAGCAAACAATATGAAGTTGAATTAATGATAAATACATAGAAAATTAAACAAATGAAAACCAAAAATAAGACAATTATTAGCTGTAGGGAGATCATAAAATTGTTGAGGAAAAGTTATTATAGTTTATTCCACAGCTCAGGTGTA